>NC_133108.1:25522183-25682574 GCF_022965805.1 Primulina eburnea | reverse complement strand
TTGAAGATCTGGCGGCATTATCTGTATGGGCGAGAAATTGTGAGATCTCTATTCTCCTATCATAAGAGCGGAAGTATCTCTTTTTCGTCAGTCGAGAGTTGAACTGAGGTGCACGACGGATGGCTTGATTCTGGCTGAAAGGGCTTTTGATTGCGAGATATCAAATACATTCCATGCCAGGAAAATCGAATGCAAGCGGCACGGACTCCTTGATGGTCTAAAGGTCTGTGCGCTGTTCCGTGTCGACTGTAAGGTTTTACTCGAGTTTATAGAATATTTTCTTTCTGGATTGACATTTGATACAGAGAGTGAACCGTTGCGACTTGATGCGTTCAGATTGGAGCCCGATCTTATTTGAGGATCAAAGAAAGCGCAAAAAGAAGCTGTATGTCCGGCCTGTCAGAGATCGTTGAGGGGTGATGTTCAGAGCGCTGGTTCATATATCAGAGTATCAGGTTAGAGAATTCTGTTCTGATATTTGAATAACCGCTTAGTGGTAGTAATGGGCCAAATGATTTCAGATTTGAGACTACAGATCATGTAAGAGGCACACTGTAGTCGGTTCAGCATTCATCCTGGTGGGCTATGAAAGTAAGAGACGACTTGAAGACACAATTCGGTGGAATGCAGATGAAGACATACATTGCATAAGTTTGTGTCCTAATTGCCTGAATGGTTGCCATCAGTGAAGGACAAGAGGTAGAAGCCCGGCGGGGTTTACTGTCAGAGTTGTGGCTGTTCCTGACTGAACTGGGAACCTAATTTGCCCTGACCTGGTCGTGACAAGTTACGCCACCTCTATCTCGCGGGTCTGGTGACGCTATTGTGTGTGTGGTGATGAGACATACTGACCAATCATCGTGCTTTTGTCCGTACAAAATGACCTACCGACACGATCAGATGGCAGAGTTGTATGTCAGAGATGTTCGTTAGATATACAAAGTACACGGTGTGGTGGGCCGAAGTCCGATCTGGATCCAGATCGGATCCAGATGTCCCGTTCTCCGCTTTTGGCACAGGACGCGCCTGGGCATCGTAGGCTTTGGGGTACGACCTGTACATGCCTGAGCGACTGGCTGTTATCATCCTCAGACGGACGGACAGTCAGAGCGGACTATCCAGACTTTAGAGGACATGCTGAGAGCTGTCGTACTAGACTTTGATACTAGTTGGCAAGATTCATTGTCGTTGTGCGAGTTTTCATACAACAACAGCTATCAGACTAGCATTGAGATGGCACCGTTCGAAGCTTTATACGGAAAGAAATGCAGATCTCCGTTGCACTGGGATGATATCTCTGAGGTACAAGAGTTGGGGCCTGATATGATTCGTGAGATGACCGAGAAAGTGAAGATCATTCAGAAGCGAATGAAGACGGCACAGGATAGGCAAGCGAAGTACGCCAATGTCAGACGCAGACCGTTGGTATTTGAGCAGGGAGACAGAGTATTTTGAAGATTTCACCTTTCAGAGGCGTTGTAAGATTTGGCAAGCGAGGAAAGTTGTCTCCTAGATACGTCGGTCCGTATGAGATTCTTGAGAAGATTGGCGATCGAGCTTACAGACTTGCTCTTCCTCCTTCATTGTCTGTATACATGACGTTTTTCATGTATCGATGTTGCGCAGATACATGCCAGATGATTCCCATGTCATTCAGCCTGATGAAGCCGAGTTAGATCAGACCTTGAGCTATAAAGAAAGACCGATACAGATTCTTGATCAGAAAGAGAAACAACTCAGAACCAAGGACCATTCCGGCTTGTGAAGGTTCAATGGAGTCGTCACGGCATCGAGGAAGCAACATGGGAAAAGAGTCTGAGATGAGACAGAGGCCATCCCGAGCTATTCAGTTGATGTAAGTATTTTGTTAGTTTGATTTTACTACTTTTTGTATATACTTGCATGATTACTGATTTACGAGTTCGAGGACGAAACTCCGATCTAAGAGGGGGAGAAATGTAAGGCTCGAGAATTGTCGGTTGTTATTGATGCTAGACTTGAAGCCGTAAGAATGCATGACATTTAATGAGAATTTTGAAGGAATGGCCGAAGCCATACCGCACCCGCGGTGTTAGAGATACAGCACCCGCGGTGAGGAGGGAGGGGGAGGGGGAAAAGGGGCCGCCCTCGTTGGCATTTATACTGGGAAACTTGGGGTGAATGGTTGATATCGTAAGGCTACGCGGGGGGGGGCCAGACCCCATCCGCTCCTAGCGTTGTGGCTAACCAGTGACCTCACCCGTGGTGGTAGAGTAACCAGGAGTCAACACCGCGGTCATGCATGGCCCTCAAACCGCGCGTCTTAGCACTGCACTTTAAAATGAATTGTCCGGTGAGCCTATCGCCCACCCGGACGCGGGTCTTGATACACCTCACCGCGGTTTGCATAGGCGAGGAAGTGCCGGCACACCGTTTGACTTCTTATTGTACTCATGGACATTTGATTGGTAACTTTACATTACACTTCAGGGTCTCTTCATGTTCCCATCAGCAGAACCGAAGCCTCCCTCCCAGAATTCTTCAACTTCTTCATAGATTAGAAATGGTCATATTGATTGGCAAGATTACACATCCCAAATTAAAAAAAACCGAGTTGAGATTATTGTTCCTTACACCAAGGGCTATTTAAGGATGTAAGTATATCTCATTTTCAGCATGATTCAGATTGTAGATATTGGGGGAAATTATGATTTCGTGTGAATATGTGTTCTGGATATGTTGAGTGTGCTATATTCGTTATCAGATCGAATTTCGGACATAGTATACTATTGTTTCGATTTCCAGCATATATTATGAGTTGTTTATGCAAATTTCAGTGTATGTATTAATGTTTTGATGATATTGGGAGTGATTTGGGACTAGTATGTTGAGATGGAGTTACTGGTATCGAAGGACTACGCCGTTACGCTGTTGAATTGTATTGAAATCAATTACAGATTTATGCATTGAGTTGAGTGAGATGTATTTTGATAGAACGTGTCTACACATTGTCATTTCAGATTAGTCTTGACAGAGTGACATTACGACTTCAAGATCTCGACACAGACAGTGCGACAAGAAATGTATAATTCATGTGGTCACGGGATGGCACAACTCGATTCAGACTTGATACGGGTTTCCCTAAATCACATACTAGATTGTTATTACATTTGATTATGTAATGCCTTGTTTATTGATTTATATTCGAGTCCTGAGATAGGAGATATTGGCAGACTTGCCAAAACTAGACGTTTCGGTGTATCGACGCATAGGAGCAGATTTGCTATATGTGCAGACCCTCGATACAGAGTTGACCGAAGTCTAGGAATAAGACGTACCGTTGCCCCGAGTGGTTGGGTAGGTGACAGACCGTCTTATTCATACGGGATCCCTAGATTAGAAAAGAGTCGAGTCAAGATTTAAATGTGAATACAGATTTGTATTCTTCTACATGTTTAGATTTACATTCATGTTATTTGATATATGCTATGCATTTGTATATGATTATTACATTGCATGCATTCATGTTTTATACTGGGATATGTTCTCACCGGAGTTATCCGGCTGTTGTCGTGTCTGTATGTGTGCATGGCAACAGGTGGGGCAGGATCTGGGTCACGAGCTAGATGAGAGGTTGATGATAGGGTGGAGATCTCGGGCATGGAAGATTTCTAGTGGTTTCTATTTAGACTTGTATCACCAATGTTTGTAGTTGGTATGTAAACACTAGTGTATGGTTGTACTAGACAGACATGTATGTATATTATGTTGTTATTTCTTATAAAGACAATGTTATGCTTTGACTATACATTTGAATTAATGTTAAAAGCAAATTTTTGACCCACATTTTCGAACAAAGATCCAATTAAATCCCAAAAGAATTGAGTTAGAGCCCGGGTCCCCACAACAGGTGGTATCAGAGCAGTAGGTTCTGTAGACTGAGATAGAATAGAATGAGCGGGGTAGATCGAGTCATCTTCCTTGCTTTTGAGATGTTAGCATGATTTATTGATTTCCCTATTATATGTTGTGTTGTATTATCTGAATTGATTTACAGCATTTCAAGCCTGAATCAGAACCGATTCTCGATCAGAGTCTATGATCAGAGGAGGGCTGAGGCAGATGATATTGATTGTATACTAATCAATTTGATAATCAGATTTATGCCGCCTAGACGTATACCACAGCCAGAGCAGGGTAGCACATCAGGTGCACAGATGGATGTTACCGCTACGCCGATGGAGACCTTATTGAAGAGATTTCAGTCTTTCCATCCGCCTACCCTGAAGGGCACAGAGAGTGCAGTAGAGTGCGAGAGCTGGCTTGATGATATCGAGATGTTGTTTGAGTCTTTGGCATATACTGATGAGCGACGTGTGAAACTGATAGGGCATCAGATGCAAGAGGTTGCAAAGAGCTGGTGGTTGACTACGAAGAGAGCCTTGGAGCACCGAGGCATTGATATTACATGGAAAGTCTTCAAAGATGAGTTTTATCAGCGCTTCTTCCCCGTTTCCTACCGAAAAGATAAAGGAGCTGAATTTGCGAATCTGAGGCAGGGACAGTGGAACATCGAGGAGTATGTTGCTAAATTTTCTGCGTTGCTTCGATTTGCACCGCATGTGGCCGGGAACGACGAGGCAGTGGCCGATCAGTTCATCAACGGGCTGAACCCCGATGTCTTTACCTTGGTGAACACGGGCCGGCCTAGTACTTTTTCAGAGGCACTGAACCGAGCGAAGGGAGCAGAGGCTGGCTTGATCAGGCAGCGAGGGGCTTCCTACGGTGTTCAGGGGCAGAGACCGCCACAGCCTACTACCGTACAGTCTCCACCACCTCCTCCTCGTTTTGACAGCGGAGCTAGTGGTAGTGGCAAGAAGGAATTTCTGAAGGCTAAAGGCAAACAGTTTAAGAAATCTGGGAGTAGTTCATCGAGTTCGAGTGGATCTCGACAGAGAGGTCAGGGGTCAGATTATAGTGGCGCATACTGTGGTTCGTGCGGAGGGCGACATACCACGGAGCAGTGTAAAGGAGTTCTGGGACGCTGCAACATCTGTAGGCAACAGGGACACTTCGCTAGAGTTTGTCCCCAGAGAGGTGCACAACGATTCCAGAGCACAGGATCATCAGCACCAGCGCCACAGATGGAGAGACAGGCATCTTCTGTACACTCCTTCCAGCCACCCTCCACACAGACCCAGCAGAGACCAGGAGGTAGTCAGACGGTGAGTCAGTCTCCCAGACAGCAGGCACGTGTTTTTGCCCTGACAGAGGAGCAAGCGCAGGAGGCACCAGATGACGTCATTGCAGGTAGCTGTTTTCTTTGCGGTTATCCTGCATATGTGTTGATAGACACAGGTGCATCTCATACATTCATATCTGAACATTTTGCATTGAGACATTCATTGCCTGTTGAGTCGATGTCTATGGTAGTGTCTATAGCTTCTCCGTTAGGAAGTGGTTTGATATCTGTGACTACTGTTAGACATTGTATGATTCAGTTTGAAGGGCATGAGATCGATCTTGATTGTGTAGTACTTGGTTTAGCTGATTTTGATTGTATAGTTGGCATAGATATGTTAACCAAGTACAGGGCCACTGTAGATTATTTCCACAAAATTGTCAGATTCAGATCCGAGATGACAGATGAGTGGAAATTCTACGGAAAGGGTTCCAGATCTCGGATTCCCTTAGTATCTGCTCTGACTATGAGTAGATTGCTTCAGAGAGGAGCAGAGGGCTTTCTCGTATATTCAGTAGATCTACTGAAGTCGAGCCCAGCATTGGCAGATCTGCCAGTGGTTTGCGAGTTTGCAGATGTTTTTCCTGACGAGATTCTAGGGTTGCCTCCAGTTCGAGAGGTTGATTTCAGCATTGATCTTGTGCCAGGCAGTGTTCCTATCTCGAGAGCTCCGTATAGGATGGCACCGATAGAGCTGAAAGAGTTGAAAGCACAGTTGGAAGATCTTTTGTCCAAGGGATATATCAGACCCAGTGTATCACCTTGGGGTGCTCCGGTGCTTTTCGTTAGAAAGAAAGATGGTTCGATGCGACTGTGTATTGATTATAGGCAGTTGAACAAGGCAACAGTGAAGAACAGGTATCCTTTACCGCGCATCGACGATTTGTTTGAACAGTTACAGGGATCTTCTGTATACTCGAAGATTGATTTGAGATCAGGGTATCATCAGCTCCGAGTTAGAGACGTTGATATTCCGAAGACTGCATTCCGAACCAGGTATGGGCATTACGAGTTTATTGTTATGCCTTTCGGTTTGACGAATGCACCTGCGGTGTTTATGAGTTTGATGAACCGCATTTTCAGAGATATTTAGATGAGTTTGTAATTGTGTTTATCGATGATATTTTGGTGTATTCGAAGAGTTTGACTGAGCATGCAGATCATCTGAGGATCGTATTGAAGACTTTAAGAAAAGAGCAGTTGTATGCCAAACTGTCCAAGTGTGAATTCTGGTTGCGACAGGTTGTCTTCTTGGGGAATATTATATCTGGAGATGGTATTGCTGTAGATCCGAGTAAATTTGAGGCTGTGATCAGTTGGCCGAGACCGACTTCTGTGCCTGAGATACGCAGTTTCATGGGTCTAGCCGGATATTATCGTCGTTTTATCCGAGATCTCTCCAGTATAGCGAAGCCTATCACCCAGTTGACACAGAAGAATATGCCATTTGTGTGGTCCGAAGATTGTGAAGCCAGTTTTATAGAGCTGAAGAAGAGGCTGACTAGTGCGCCTGTCTTGACGATTCCTTCAGGTACAGGTGAGTTCGTTGTATATTGTGATGCATCTCACAGGGGGCTTGGATGTGTTCTTATGCAGCGAGGGCACGTGATAGCGTACGCCTCTAGACAGCTGAAGCCACACGAGACTCGTTACCCAATTCATGATCTTGAATTGGCGGCGATTGTCTTTGCTTTGAAGATCTGGCGTCATTATCTGTATGGCGAGAAATTTGAGATCTATTCCGATCATAAGAGCTTGAAGTATCTCTTTTCTCAGTCAGAGTTGAACATGAGGCAGCGACGATGGCTTGATCTGCTGAAAGATTTTGATTGCGAGATCAAATACCATCCAGGAAAATCGAATGCAGCGGCAGACGCCTTGAGTCGAAAGGTATGTGCTCTTTCCTTGTCGACTGTAGGTGTATCGAGTTTAGTAGAAGATTGTTGCTTGTCTGGATTGACATTTGATACAGAGAGTAGACCGTTGCGACTTGATGCGATTCAGATTGAGCCAGATCTGATTTTGAGGATCAAAGAAGCGCAAAGAACTGATCCAGGCATTCAGAGATCGATGGATATGGTCAGAGCTGGTCATATATCAGAGTATCAGGTTAGAGATTCTGTTCTGTATGTGAATAACCGCTTAGTAATGCCAGAGATTTCAGATTTGAGACGACAGATCATGTCGGAGGCACACTGTAGTCGGTTCAGCATTCATCCTGGTGGCAGGAAGATGTATAACGACTTGAAGACACAATTCTGGTGGAAGCAGATGAAGACAGACATTGCAGAATTTGTGTCTAAGTGCCTGAATTGCCAGCAGGTGAAGGCAGAGAGGAAGAAGCCCGGAGGTTTACTTCAGAGTTTGTCTGTTCCTGAATGGAAATGGGACCACATTTCCATGGACTTCGTGACAAAGTTACCTCGATCTTCGCGGGGCTGTGACGCGATTTGGGTGGTGATAGACAGACTGACCAAATCAGCGTGCTTTATTCCGTACAAAATGACCTACCGACACGATCAGATGGCAGAGTTGTATGTCAGAGAGGTCGTCAGATTACACGGTGTGCCGAAGTCGATCGTATCAGATCGGGATCCACGATTCACTTCTCACTTTTGGCACAGCCTGCAGCAGGCTTTGGGTATGACTTTACACCTGAGCACTGCTTATCATCCTCAGACGGACGGACAGTCAGAGCGGACTATCCAGACTTTAGAGGACATGCTGAGAGCTGTCGTACTAGACTTTGATACTAGTTGGCAAGATTCATTGTCGTTGTGTGAGTTTTCATACAACAACAGCTATCAGACTAGCATTGAGATGGCACCGTTCGAAGCTTTATACGGAAAGAAATGCAGATCTCCGTTGCACTGGGATGATATCTCTGAGGTACAAGAGTTGGGGCCTGATATGATTCGTGAGATGACCGAGAAAGTGAAGATCATTCAGAAGCGAATGAAGACGGCACAGGATAGGCAAGCGAAGTACGCCAATGTCAGACGCAGACCGTTGGTATTTGAGCAGGGAGACAGAGTATTTTTGAAGATTTCACCTTTCAGAGGCGTTATAAGATATGGCAAGCGAGGAAAGTTGTCTCCTAGATACGTCGGTCCGTATGAGATTCTTGAGAAGATTGGCGATCGAGCTTACAGACTTGCTCTTCCTCCTTCATTGTCTGATATACATGACGTTTTTCATGTATCGATGTTGCGCAGATACATGCCAGATGATTCCCATGTCATTCAGCCTGATGAAGCCGAGTTAGATCAGACCTTGAGCTATAAAGAAAGACCGATACAGATTCTTGATCAGAAAGAGAAACAACTCAGAACCAAGACCATTCCGCTTGTGAAGGTTCAATGGAGTCGTCACGGCATCGAGGAAGCAACATGGGAAAAAGAGTCTGAGATGAGACAGAGGCATCCCGAGCTATTCAGTTGATGTAAGTATTTTGTTAGTTTGATTTTACTACTTTTGTATATACTTGCATGATTACTGATTTACGAGTTCGAGGACGAACTCCGATCTAAGAGGGGGAGAAATGTAAGGCTCGAGAATTGTCGGTTGTTATTGATGCTAGACTTGAAGCCGTAAGAATGCATGACATTTAAATGAGAATTTTGAAGGAATGACCGAAGCCATACCGCACCCGCGGTGTTAGAGATACAGCACCCGCGGTGCATTGAGAAGAAATTGGTGAATTTGTGCGAAGCGACACCGCACCCGCGGTGCTAACAGGACCTCACCCGTGGTGGTGAGACCGCACCCGCGGTCATGCAGGGACCGCACCCGCGGTCTTAGCACTGCACTTTAAAATGAATTTGCCGTGAGCCTAGCGCACCCGCGCTCTTGAGACACCGCACCCGCGGTTTGCATGCGAAAGTGCCACCTTTGAATTTCGTATTGACACATGGCATGTGATATATAAACTTGAAATGACACTTCATCTCTTCATTTCCCATCAGCAGAACCGAGAGCCTCCTCCAAGAATTCTTCAAGCTTCTTCATAGATTAGAAATCATATTGTGCAAGATTTACACATCCAAATTAAAAACCGAGTTGAGATTATTGTTCCTTACACCAAGGGCTATTTAAGGATGTAAGTATATCTCATT
The DNA here is from genome assembly GCF_022965805.1 of Primulina eburnea. NCBI lineage: Eukaryota > Viridiplantae > Streptophyta > Magnoliopsida > Lamiales > Gesneriaceae > Primulina > Primulina eburnea. Next base: position 25,673,238 of record NC_133108.1, on the reverse strand, counting down.
TTTCAGCATGATTCAGATTGTAGATATTGGGGAAATTATGATTTCGTTGTGAATATGTGTTCTGGATATGTTGAGTGTGCTATATTCGTTATCAGATCGAATTTCGGACATAGTATACTATTGTTTCGATTTCCAGCATATATTATGAGTTGTTTATGCAGATTTCAGTGTATGTATTAATGTTTTGATGATATTGGGAGTTGATTTGGGACTAGTATGTTGAGATGGAGTTACTGGTATCGAAGGACTACGCCGTTACGCTGTTGAATTGTATTGAAATCAATTACAGATTTATGCATTGAGTTGAGTGAGATGTATTTTGATAGAACGTGTCTACACATTGTCATTTCAGATTAGTCTTGACAGAGTGACATTACGACTTCAAGATCTCGACACAGACAGTGCGACAAGAAATGTATAATTCATGTGGTCACGGGATGGCACAACTCGATTCAGACTTGATACGGGTTTCCCTAAATCACATACTAGATTGTTATTACATTTGATTATGTAATGCCTTGTTTATTGATTTATATTCGAGTCCTGAGATAGGAGATATTGGCAGACTTGCCAAAACTAGACGTTTCGGTGTATCGACGCATAGGAGCAGATTTGCTATATGTGCAGACCCTCGATACAGAGTTGACCGAAGTCTAGGAATAAGACGTACCGTTGCCCCGAGTGGTTGGGTAGGTGACAGACCGTCTTATTCATACGGGATCCCTAGATTAGAAAAGAGTCGAGTCAAGATTTAAATGTGAATACAGATTTGTATTCTTCTACATGTTTAGATTTACATTCATGTTATTTGATATATGCTATGCATTTGTATATGATTATTACATTGCATGCATTCATGTTTTATACTGGGATATGTTCTCACCGGAGTTATCCGGCTGTTGTCGTGTCTGTATGTGTGCATGGCAACAGGTGGGGCAGGATCTGGGTCACGATCTAGATGAGAGGTTGATGATAGGGTGGAGATCTCGGGCATGGAAGATTTCTAGTGGTTTCTATTTAGACTTGTATCACCAATGTTTGTAGTTGGTATGTAAACACTAGTGTATGGTTGTACTAGACAGACATGTATGTATATTATGTTGTTATTTCTTATAAAGACAATGTTATGCTTTGACTATACATTTGAATTAATGTTAAAAGCAAATTTTTGACCCACATTTTCGAACAAAGATCCAATTAAATCCCAAAAGAATTGAGTTAGAGCCCGGGTCCCCACAACAGGTGGTATCAGAGCAGTAGGTTCTGTAGACTGAGATAGAATAGAATGAGCGGGGTAGATCGAGTCATCTTCCTTGCTTTTGAGATGTTAGCATGATTTATTGATTTCCCTATTATATGTTGTGTTGTATTATCTGAATTGATTTACAGCATTTCAAGCCTGAATCAGAACCGATTCTCGATCAGAGTCTATGATCAGAGGAGGGCTGAGACAGATGATATTGATTGTATACTAATCAATTTGATAATCAGATTTATGCCGCCTAGACGTATACTACAGCCAGAGCAGGGTAGCACATCAGGTGCACAGATGGATGTTACCGCTACGCCGATGGAGACCTTATTGAAGAGATTTCAGTCTTTCCATCCGCCTACCCTGAAGGGCACAGAGAGTGCAGTAGAGTGCGAGAGCTGGCTTGATGATATCGAGATGTTGTTTGAGTCTTTGGCATATACTGATGAGCGACGTGTGAAAATGATAGGGCATCAGATGCAAGAGGTTGCAAAGAGCTGGTGGTTGACTACGAAGAGAGCCTTGGAGCACCGAGGCATTGATATTACATGGAAAGTCTTCAAAGATGAGTTTTATCAGCGCTTCTTCCCCGTTTCCTACCGAAAAGATAAAGGAGCTGAATTTGCGAATCTGAGGCAGGGACAGTGGAACATCGAGGAGTATGTTGCTAAATTTTCTGCGTTGCTTCGATTTGCACCGCATGTGGCCGGGAACGACGAGGCAGTGGCCGATCAGTTCATCAACGGGCTGAACCCCGATGTCTTTACCTTGGTGAACACGGGCCGGCCTAGTACTTTTTCAGAGGCACTGAACCGAGCGAAGGGAGCAGAGGCTGGCTTGATCAGGCAGCGAGGGGCTTCCTACGGTGTTCAGGGGCAGAGACCGCCACAGCCTACTACCGTACAGTCTCCACCACCTCCTCCTCGTTTTGACAGCGGAGCTAGTGGTAGTGGCAAGAAGGAATTTCTGAAGGCTAAAGGCAAACAGTTTAAGAAATCTGGGAGTAGTTCATCGAGTTCGAGTGGATCTCGACAGAGAGGTCAGGGGTCAGATTATAGTGGCGCATACTGTGGTTCGTGCGGAGGGCGACATACCACGGAGCAGTGTAAAGGAGTTCTGGGACGCTGCAACATCTGTAGGCAACAGGGACACTTCGCTAGAGTTTGTCCCCAGAGAGGTGCACAACGATTCCAGAGCACAGGATCATCAGCACCAGCGCCACAGATGGAGAGACAGGCATCTTCTGTACACTCCTTCCAGCCACCCTCCACACAGACCCAGCAGAGACCAGGAGGTAGTCAGACGGTGAGTCAGTCTCCCAGACAGCAGGCACGTGTTTTTGCCCTGACAGAGGAGCAAGCGCAGGAGGCACCAGATGACGTCATTGCAGGTAGCTGTTTTCTTTGCGGTTATCCTGCATATGTGTTGATAGACACAGGTGCATCTCATACATTCATATCTGAACATTTTGCATTGAGACATTCATTGCCTGTTGAGTCGATGTCTACGGTAGTGTCTATAGCTTCTCCGTTAGGAAGTGGTTTGATATATGTGACTACTGTTAGACACTGTATGATTCAGTTTGAAGGGCATGAGATCGATCTTGATTGTGTAGTACTTGGTTTAGCTGATTTTGATTGTATAGTTGGCATAGATATGTTAACCAAGTACAGGGCCACTGTAGATTGTTTCCACAAAATTGTCAGATTCAGATCCGAGATGACAGATGAGTGGAAATTCTACGGAAAGGGTTCCAGATCTCGGATTCCCTTAGTATCTGCTCTGACTATGAGTAGATTGCTTCAGAGAGGAGCAGAGGGCTTTCTCGTATATTCAGTAGATCTACTGAAGTCGAGCCCAGCATTGGCAGATCTGCCAGTGGTTTGCGAGTTTGCAGATGTTTTTCCTGACGAGATTCCAGGGTTGCCTCCAGTTCGAGAGGTTGATTTCAGCATTGATCTTGTGCCAGGCAGTGTTCCTATCTCGAGAGCTCCGTATAGGATGGCACCGATAGAGCTGAAAGAGTTGAAAGCACAGTTGGAAGATCTTTTGTCCAAGGGATATATCAGACCCAGTGTATCACCTTGGGGTGCTCCGGTGCTTTTCGTTAGAAAGAAAGATGGTTCGATGCGACTGTGTATTGATTATAGGCATTTGAACAAGGCAACAGTGAAGAACAGGTATCCTTTACCGCGCATCGACGATTTGTTTGACCAGTTACAGGGATCTTCTGTATACTCGAAGATTGATTTGAGATCAGGGTATCATCAGCTCCGAGTTAGAGACGTTGATATTCCGAAGACTGCATTCCGAACCAGGTATGGGCATTACGAGTTTATTGTTATGCCTTTCGGTTTGACGAATGCACCTGCGGTGTTTATGAGTTTGATGAACCGCATTTTCAGAGATATTTAGATGAGTTTGTAATTGTGTTTATCGATGATATTTTGGTGTATTCGAAGAGTTTGACTGAGCATGCAGATCATCTGAGGATCGTATTGAAGACTTTAAGAAAAGAGCAGTTGTATGCCAAACAGTCCAAGTGTGAATTCTGGTTGCGACAGGTTGTCTTCTTGGGGAATATTATATCTGGAGATGGTATTGCTGTAGATCCGAGTAAAGTTGAGGCTGTGATCAGTTGGCCGAGACCGACTTCTGTGCCTGAGATACGCAGTTTCATGGGTCTAGCCGGATATTATCGTCGTTTTATCCGAGATCTCTCCAGTATAGCGAAGCCTATCACCCAGTTGACACAGAAGAATATGCCATTTGTGTGGTCCGAAGATTGTGAAGCCAGTTTTGTAGAGCTGAAGAAGAGGCTGACTATTGCGCCTGTCTTGACGATTCCTTCAGGTACAGGTGAGTTCGTTGTATATTGTGATGCATCTCACAGGGGGCTTGGATGTGTTCTTATGCAGCGAGGGCACGTGATAGCGTACGCCTCTAGACAGCTGAAGCCACACGAGACTCGTTACCCAATTCATGATCTTGAATTGGCGGCGATTGTCTTTGCTTTGAAGATCTGACGTCATTATCTGTATGGCGAGAAATTTGAGATCTATTCCGATCATAAGAGCTTGAAGTATCTCTTTTCTCAGTCAGAGTTGAACATGAGGCAGCGACGATGGCTTGATCTGCTGAAAGATTTTGATTGCGAGATCAAATACCATCCAGGAAAATCGAATGCAGCGGCAGACGCCTTGAGTCGAAAGGTATGTGCTCTTTCCTTGTCGACTGTAGGTGTATCGAGTTTAGTAGAAGATTGTTGCTTGTCTGGATTGACATTTGATACAGAGAGTAGACCGTTGCGACTTGATGCGATTCAGATTGAGCCACATCTGATTTTGAGGATCAAAGAAGCGCAAAGAACTGATCCAGGCATTCAGAGATCGATGGATATGGTCAGAGCTGGTCATATATCAGAGTATCAGGTTAGAGATTCTGTTCTGTATGTGAATAACCGCTTAGTAGTGCCAGAGATTTCAGATTTGAGACGACAGATCATGTCGGAGGCACACTGTAGTCGGTTCAGCATTCATCCTGGTGGCAGGAAGATGTATAACGACTTGAAGACACAATTCTGGTGGAAGCAGATGAAGACAGACATTGCAGAATTTGTGTCTAAGTGCCTGAATTGCCAGCAGGTGAAGGCAAAGAGGAAGAAGCCCGGAGGTTTACTTCAGAGTTTGTCTGTTCCTGAATGGAAATGGGACCACATTTCCATGGACTTCGTGACAAAGTTACCTCGATCTTCGCGGGGCTGTGACGCGATTTGGGTGGTGATAGACAGACTGACCAAATCAGCGTGCTTTATTCCGTACAAAATGACCTACCGACACGATCAGATGGCAGAGTTGTATGTCAGAGAGGTCGTCAGATTACACGGTGTGCCGAAGTCGATCGTATCAGATCGGGATCCACGATTCACTTCTCACTTTTGGCACAGCCTGCAGCAGGCTTTGGGTACGACTTTACACCTGAGCACTGCTTATCATCCTCAGACGGACGGACAGTCAGAGCGGACTATCCAGACTTTAGAGGACATGCTGAGAGCTGTAGTACTAGACTTTGATACTAGTTGGCAAGATTCATTGTTGTTGTGTGAGTTTTCATACAACAACAGCTATCAGACTAGCATTGAGATGGCACCGTTCGAAGCTTTATACGGAAAGAAATGCAGATCTCCGTTGCACTGGGATGATATCTCTGAGGTACAAGAGTTGGGGCCTGATATGATTCGTGAGATGACCGAGAAAGTGAAGATCATTCAGAAGCGAATGAAGACGGCACAGGATAGGCAAGCGAAGTACGCCAATGTCAGACGCAGACCGTTGGTATTTGAGCAGGGAGACAGAGTATTTTTGAAGATTTCACCTTTCAGAGGCGTTGTAAGATTTGGCAAGCGAGGAAAGTTGTCTCCTAGATACGTCGGTCCGTATGAGATTCTTGAGAAGATTGGCGATCGAGCTTACAGACTTGCTCTTCCTCCTTCATTGTCTGATATACATGACGTTTTTCATGTATCGATGTTGCGCAGATACATGCCAGATGATTCCCATGTCATTCAGCCTGATGAAGCCGAGTTAGATCAGACCTTGAGCTATACAGAAAGACCGATACAGATTCTTGATCAGAAAGAGAAACAACTCAGAACCAAGACCATTCCGCTTGTGAAGGTTCAATGGAGTCGTCACGGCATCGAGGAAGCAACATGGGAAAAAGAGTCTGAGATGAGACAGAGGCATCCCGAGCTATTCAGTTGATGTAAGTATTTTGTTAGTTTGATTTTACTACTTTTGTATATACTTGCATGATTACTGATTTACGAGTTCGAGGACGAACTCCGATCTAAGAGGGGGAGAAATGTAAGGCTCGAGAATTGTCGGTTGTTATTGATGCTAGACTTGAAGCCGTAAGAATGCATGACATTTAAATGAGAATTTGGAAGGAATGGCCGAAGCCATACCGCACCCGCGGTGTTAGAGATACAGCACCCGCGGTGCATTGAGAAGAAATTGGTGAATTTGTGCGAAGCCACACCGCACCCGCGGTGCTAACAGGACCGCCCCCGCGGTGGTGAGACCGCACCCGCGGTCATGCAGGGACCGCACCCGCGGTCTTAGCACTGCACTTTAAAATGAATTTGCCGTGAGCCTAGCGCACCCGCGCTCTTGAGACACCGCACCCGCGGTTTGCATGCGAAAGTGCCACCTTTGAATTTCGTATTGACACATGGCATGTGATATATAAACTTGAAATGACACTTCATCTCTTCATTTCCCATCAGCAGAACCGAGAGCCTCCTCCAAGAATTCTTCAAGCTTCTTCATAGATTAGAAATCATATTGTGCAAGATTTACACATCCAAATTAAAAAGCGAGTTGAGATTATTGTTCCTTACACCAAGGGCTATTTAAGGATGTAAGTATATCTCATTTTTCAGCATGATTCAGATTGTAGATATTGGGGAAATTATGATTTCGTTGTGAATATGTGTTCTGGATATGTTGAGTGTGCTATATTCGTTATCAGATCGAATTTCGGACATAGTATACTATTGTTTCGATTTCCAGCATATATTATGAGTTGTTTATGAAGATTTCAGTGTATGTATTAATGTTTTGATGATATTGGGAGTTGATTTGGGATTAGTATATTGAGATGGAGTTACTGGTATCGAAGGACTACGCCGTTACGCTGTTGAATTGTATTGAAATCAATTACAGATTTATGCATTGAGTTGAGTGAGATGTATTTTGATAGAACGTGTCTACACATTGTCATTTCAGATTAGTCTTGACAGAGTGACATTCCGACTTCAAGATCTCGACACAGACAGTGCGACAAGAAAGGTATAATTCATGTGGTCACGGGATTGCACAACTCGATTCAGACTTGGTACGAGTTTCCCTAAATCACATACTAGATTGTTATTACATTTGATTATGTAATGCCTTGTTTATTGATTTATATTCGAGTCCTGAGATAGGAGATATTGGCAGACTTGCCAAAACTAGACGTTTCGGTGTATCGACGCATAGGAGCAGATTTGCTATATGTGTAAACCCTCGATACAGAGTTGACCGAAGTCTAGGAATAAGACGTACCGTTGCCCCGAGTGGTTGGGTAGGTGACAGACCGTCTTATTCATACGGGATCCCTAGATTAGAAAAGAGTCGAGTCAAGATTTAAATGTGAATACAGATTTGTATTCTTCTACATGTTTAGATTTACATTCATGTTATTTGATATATGCTATGCATTTGTATATGATTATTACATTGCATGCATTCATGTTTTATACTGGGATATGTTCTCACCGGAGTTATCCGGCTGTTGTCGTGTCTGTATGTGTGCATGGCAACAGGTGGGGCATGATCTGGGTCACGAGCTAGAGGAGAGGTTGATGATAGCGTGGAGATCTCGGGCATGGAAGATTTCTAGTGGTTTATATTTAGACTTGTATCACCTATGTTTGTAGTTGGTATGTAAACACTAGTGTATGGTTGTACTAGACAAACATGTATGTATATTATGTTGTTATTTCTTATAAAGACAATGTTATGCTTTGACTATACATTTGAATTAATGTTAAAAGCAAATTTTTGACCCACATTTTCGAACAAAGATCCAATTAAATCCCAAAAGAATTGAGTTAGAGCCCGGGTCCCCACATAAAGACTCCCTATCTTAAATGCAATGAATAACAATCTGTAAACAAAGCATACTCAGTTCAAAAGATATGAATATATCATCTATAAACACATCATAATCATATCATAAAATAAACAACAATAATTCTAGTATGTGATTTTGTTGGGAAACTCAAATGGGATCTTATTTGAGTTGTATCTTCCCGAATATCACATGAATTGTACCTTTGTCGTCCCTGTCTGACGAAGACGATGACCTGTATTCGAATCTGTCCATATCAAATCTGAAATGACAATATCGAATACGCTGTATCAGTGAATAACTCAATACACAATCTGTTCTAATCAATACTCAAATAAGTACATAATCTGATCAATGTCTGAACAAGATACAATCTAATTCATATCAACGACATCATAATATAATCGAAATCATATCGGAATCTGATCAATCTAAATCAACTGATGTTTCGATGGCATAACAATACAATCTGAATAACCTCGTCAATCTCAACATCACAGATATTATACCAGAATTCATAATCAATACTGATATAACTCATAATCTCAATGATAACACAAATCTGATATCGAATCTCCGTCAATATCTTTTAAAAATCATAACAATTACAGAAACAGTCTGTTCTTTAATCTGACTTCAATTCTACAATGTCTACGGTAGTAGAAACACCATATATGAATCATATTCGATTCTAGCAACATCATATTTTAAAAACATCTCAAAACGTAACAAAACTTACGTCCTTGTGTAGCTCTTGATGAGAGGAGCTCAAAACCGAAATTGGATTAAAGTTTGGGTGAGTAATTCTGACACAAACCAATTTCTATGCTATGAAGAAATCTTGAGCTTCTCGGTCTTCTTCAGGTTGGAATGAGGAGAGAATGAAGACACCTTATATATATCTTGCATGTTAAGAGACAAGTGTTCTTATTTTTCAACCAACACATATGACCGCGGGTGCGGTAGCTCAAGGAGCGCGGGTGCGCTCATGCTTCAACAGCTTTATCATTTATCTAAAATCTTCGACCGCGGGTGCGCTACATACAAGACCGCGGGTGCGGTGTCACTACCGCAGGTGCGGTCCTTCTTGCACCGCGGGTGCGGTATCGAAATGTCAAAATTAGGTACCCTATTGGACATTCACCGCGGGTGCGGTACTTTCCTGAGCGCGGGTGCGGTATTGTCTCAAATAAAAACTCTTATTTTCTCATGTCTTTTCTACCCTCATTGCATATCATGCATTCTCATATCTTCCGAGTCTCACGTTAATGAAGATTAATAATCTTGGTTTATCAATTCAATAATTCTCGGGCATTACATTTCTCCCCCTCTTAGATCTGAGTTCGTCCTCGAACTCACAAACAATCAATTCAGATATATCAGAAGATATGTATAACAAAGTTTAAATTAAACCCTCATTTCAATGAATCCATTCTGAAATCTTTTTCTTGTATCAACCTCTGATTTCAAATCTGAAATAAGACTTCATGAAGTATACTATCATAATACTTCTTAAACTAACTCTAACAGAGTCAATCTTACCATGTTGGTTATACAACATCAGTATAGACCAATCATAGTTCATAACAAAACAGTACCAGTAGTGGTTATCCAATCTGTTTATCCCAATCAAGGAAATATACAGTCTTTAGCTTCAAATGCCATTCGTCATCATCCGACGTTGGTTTCTTAAATCTTTTCATTCTGAACTATCTTCATCTTCCTTCGAATTTTCTTCAAAAGAAAACTGTAGAATGCACCGTATACTGTCTTGTCTATAACTATCGCATTACCCATCTGATAAGCTGATAGCTATTGTCACGCAGAGATACTAAATCATATCAATTAGTGCTAACATCCGGCACTTTATAATTCTACCAAAATCTTCCAATATTTGGATGAAATATACTCTGACTGTCTATCAATCTGTAAAACAATCTAAGAGAGAGCTCAGGATATACTCTGTCACAAGTACAACATCAAGCAAAATCATAATCTGATGTACTCTACTTCTGTATTTTAATTATTCTGACCATCTTTTTCTGGCATCAATCTGTGTCATTTGGTCATGTTTGTACATTATCTGGTACAAACTAATAGATATAGATTGAACAATCTGTCAATCACAAACATATCATATCATAATGTGGAAAGTATTATAGTAATCTCATTACGAAATTAATCGAAATATACTTCCCATGTCTATTCAGAAATATACAATTCTGTAATAAATCTTCTGATCTCTATCTTTCTGTCTTTTCTGTTAGCGATTCAGACGTATCAGTACAATTTCTGCCAACATTTCAATACAATTTCAGTCATAACTGATCTCATCTGTCTATATCACAACTATCTGTTCGAATATCATACCTTTTCAATCATCAGAATGAAAACTGAATCCACTACGGTGCATTTCTGACCCTATCTGTGATTTCAGATCCGAACTACTGATATAAACAAATCAATTAATAACATAAACTAAAGAAGAAATACCTAACTGGTGTTCTGTTCTGACTGTCGATATCAAATTCTGTTGACAATTCTGAAACACTCTGATATCACAAGATAATCAATCTCATACCCAACACAAAATCACATAACTGTTACTCGGCTCGATGTTCTGCTCTGATTATCACATTCAAGTTCTGAACATTCTGATCACATTTCTGAACTACTGTAACTCTCGAATTCAGCTCTGATTCGGTTTGAATAATCTCAATGGTTACAATAATTTGTATCAAACACTGATTCAAAATAACAGTAATATCAAATCAAAGAAAAAATATCAATATCCTATACAGATCTAGTGAGTTCAGTGAACTCATAAAACAATAATTTCTGATAAATATCTTCATGTCATTCTGATCAACTGTTATATCTCATCTGCAAATAAAATATGCTCTCCAAAACAATATAAGATGTCTCAAATACTGATTTAGAACAATAACAATACTCAGCAGATATAAAGCAACAATCGAATAAAATAGTCTGTCACATCAGACAACATACATTTCTGATATTTCTGATATTTCTGAAATTTCTGCTCTTTCTGATATCGATATCGTTATCAACCCCTGATCACCATCTTACTGTATCAAAAGCAATCAGTATACTAACTTCAGATATCGCCTATTCTGAATACAATCTGTTTCAAGCTAAATTCCTATCTGAATAATTTCTGTATACAATCATCACAGTTCTCAGAATATTCAATTCACTCTTCAGATATTCGATTTGATCAATCAAATGCCGCAATTATATAAAAATGTCATAGATATAACAGGCATAGAATCATCAGAACATCTCTGAAGATACTGAAACACACCAAAGAGCAACACTAAATCATATGTAACTCCTGGTCGATACTCTTCTACTGATCTTTCAATTCTTTCAATTCATTATGTATCCTTCCGTACATTCACTGTCATTCTGTGCTAAATTCTAAAGCACCAACAAACAGTACCTGATATCGATTTAATTCTGAAATTTATCTTTCTGATACAAAGCAAATCTGAAATCTTATCTGAGAAAACATCTGCCAACTCGTACATCACTGGCAAATCTGCCAATGCTAAGCTCGATTTCAGTACATCTACTGAATACATAAGGATATAATATGTTCCTTTCTGTATAAATCGCGTTATAAACAATACATGTATCAGAGGAAGTTTGAATCTAGAATCCTTACCGTGGAATCTCCACTCAGCCATATCTAGTCTGAATCTTATATTCTCCTGAAAGGAATCTACAATAATTCTGTACTTGTTCAGCATATTATTATCAATAATGCAGTCAAATCAGAAAACACAAGTACGTCAAAATCTAACTCAATCTCAGTCTCATCTAACTGTAGTATACAATATGTCACAGAAATCTCAAAGATCAATCTTTCTTTCTCACAAGATAAGGGTATCAATACTACAGTAAAAACAAGCCCAACAGGTACCATATATATCAATGCAATTCAACCAAAGATAAACGTAGAGAATGCATTAGTATATATCAATACATATGCAATCTAATCATAAAAGAATAGTACCTGCCACTATATCATCAAGTGCCTCTTGGGTCTGTTCCTCGGTCATTCCCACCAGATGGTCCAGCTCCCTGAAATCTGCGGGGACCTCTCTGTGGACAAACCTTAGCAAAATACCCTGGCTGTCTACAAATATTGCATCTACCAAGCACTCCTTGGCATTGCTCTGAGGAATGTCTCCCTCCGCAAATCCTGCAATAGACTTCAATATGACTTGGACTGGAACCACTTGAGCTAGAGGAACCACTCCCCAACTTCTGGAATGGCTTCTTTCGAGCTTTCAGCAAATCTTGCTTCCCACTCGTACTGCCGCGATCAAATCTGAGAGGGGATTGCTGTGTCTGGGGTTGCTTCACACATAACTTCCCTAGCTGTCTAATCAGACTCGCCTCCGCTCGCTTCGCTTTACTCAAGATATCAGCAAAATGGTGAGGTCGCTGTATACTCATCAATGCAACTATCTCCGAGTTCAATCCTCTGATGAATTGATCCGCTACAGCTTCATCATTCCCAATCAAATGAGGAGCAAAACGCAGTAAAGTAGAGAATTTAGCCACATACCCTTCAATATTCAACTGACCTTGGATCAAATTCTCAAACTCTGCTTTCTTGTCCTCTCGGTACGAGGCTGAAAAAAATCTTCGATAAAATTCAGTTCTGAATATTTCCCACAAAATCACTGTGCCTCTTTGTTCTAACATTCGTTTACTGGTAATCCACCAATTACTGGCGGCTTCTCGTAACTGATAAGGTACCATTTTAACTCTCTGTTCATCTGTACAATCATGTAAATTGAACAGTATTTCTATATCATCAAACTAGTTCTGACAATCTTCGGACGTCTCGATACCATTCAGAATCGGTGGCTGCAATAACTGAAATTCTTTCATCTTTATTTCCATCTGATTTTCTGATGCATCTATCTGTTCAGAAAAAGTACTATCCTTCTCTGGAATTCTCCGAGGCGGTATATCTGAATATCAAACAAATTAATACACAATCTATATAATCTGTCTCAGCCCTCCTCTGATCATATACCTCTGATTCAGACTCGGTTCTGATTCAGTCTTGATGATTACATGTTGTAGTCAACTCAAGTAACAAACAACATGTAATAGGGAAAGCAATAAATCATGCTAGCACACACAATGTAAGTCAACATTAAAATAATTTTCATGCTAGCAATCACATGCAAGGAAAGAAAATTCAATCTACCCCGCTCATTCTATCTTATCTCAATCTATCTCAGTCTAAAGGATCTAGCATCTCTGACTATCTCAATCTAAAGGATCTATTGCTCTGATACCACCTGTTGTGGGGACCCGGACGCTGATCATCTTCTTAATCATCTTTTGGGATTTACTTATCAATTAAGATAAAACAGGGTCTAAAACTTTTTTCTTTTTAACATACAAGTACGGAAGGTAATGGCATCTACATAATATACATATCTGTATAAAAGTACAATAATGTACAACAATCTTTCAATTAATCTAAGGTTCAACTACTAAAGTTCCAGTAATAAAACCTATCTATATCCAAGTCCGGAATCACCACGCTAAGCTCGTCTTCTCTCATCATTTTCTTGACCCCGATCTTGTCCCACCTGTTGTCATGCACACATACGAAACAAGACAACAGACGGATACTCCGGTGAGAATAAATCCCAGTATAAAACATGATAAACATGGATATACCCAAAGTTAATCATGAATTATTCTATCATGAATAAAACTAAAAGCAATAGATTTCATAATCTGTGAAATCAACTCAAAATAAGCATGCAACGCAAATCAGTTAAACATGCTATTCAAATCAAATCATAAAAATATGCTATCATAACTGAAAGCAATAACAAATGGGTTTCACAGTCTATGAAACCACATCCATAACACATGCAGTTCTAGTCAAATCGTGTCTAGACTCGCCTCAACTATAACTCTAGGGATCCCGTTGTGAATAAGACGATCTATCACCCTCCCAATCGGGGTGACTGTATGTCTTATTCCTAGACTTCGGCCTGATATGTATCCACATCTACAATAGGAGACTGATCTTCCCCTTAGCTGTGATATCACCGAACGTCTAGAAGTTTGACTGTTCTGTAAAGACTCCCTATCTTAAATGCAATGAATAACAATCTGTAAACAAAGCATACTCAGTTCAAAAGATATGAATATATCATCTATAAACACATCATAATCATATCATAAAATAAACAACAATAATTCTAGAATGTGATTTTGTTGGGAAACTCAAATGGGATCTTATTTGAGTTGTATCTTCCCGAATATCACATGAATTGTACCTTTGTCGTCCCTGTCTGACGAAGACGATGACCTGTATTCGAATCTGTCCATATCAAATCTGAAATGACAATATCGAATACGCTGTATCAGTGAATAACTCAATACACAATCTGTTCTGATCAATACTCAAATCAGTACATAATCTGATCAATGTCTAAACAAGATACAATCTAATTCATATCATCGACATCATAATATAATCGAAATCATATCGGAATCTGATCAATCTAAATCAATTGATGTTTCGACGGCATAACAATACAATCTGAATAACCCCGTCAATCTCAACATCACAGATATTATACCAGAACTCATAATCAATACTGATATAACTCATAATCTCAATGATAACACAAATCTGATATCTAATCTCCGTCAATATCTTTTAAAAATCATAACAATTACAGAAACAGTCTGTTCTTTAATCTGACTTCAATTCTACAATGTCTACGGTAGTAGAAACACCATATATGAATCATATTCGATTCTAGCAACATCATATTTTAAAAACATCTCAAAACGTAACAAAACTTACGTCCTTGTGTAGCTCTTGATGAGAGGAGCTCAAAACCGAAATTGGATTAAAGTTTGGGTGAGTAATTCTGACACAAACCAATTTCTATGCTATGAAGAAATCTTGAGCTTCTCGGTCTTCTTCAGGTTGGAATGAGGAGAGAATGAAGACACCTTATATATATCTTGCATGTTAAGAGACAAGTGTTCTTATTTTTCAACCAACACGTATGACCGCGGGTGCGGTAGCTCAAGGAGCGCGGGTGCGCTCATGCTTCAACAGCTTTATCATTTATCTAAAATCTTCGACCGCGGGTGCGCTACATACAAGACCGCGGGTGCGGTGTCACTACCGTAGGTGCGGTCCTTCTTGCACCGCGGGTGCGGTATCGAAATGTCAAAATTAGGTACCCTACTGGACATTCACCGCGGGTGCGGTACTTTCCTGAGCGCGGATGCGGTCTTGTCTCAAATAAAAACTCTTATTCTCTCATGTTTTTTCTACCCTCATTGCATATCATGCATTCTCATATCTTCCGAGTCTCACGTTAATGAAGATTAATAATCTTGGTTTATCAATTCTATAATTCTCGGGCATTACACTCCTTAAGGGAATTTCGTCCTCGAAATTGACGTCACTGCACGAACAACTCAGGATACTTCTCTCTCATCTCATCCTCTGGTTCCCACGTGGCTTCTTCAATCAAATGATTCCTCCAAAGGACTTTAACGATGCCGATTTCTTTGTTCCTCAACACCCTAACTCTGCGGTCCAAAATCTGGACTGGAATCTCTTGGTAGGTCAAATTCGGCGTCAAATCCAATGGCTCGTGGCGAAGAACATGGGAAGGATTCGCAATATACTTCCTGAGCATCAAAACATGAAAAAAATTGTGAACTCTGTCAAGATCTGGCGGTAAGGCTAACCTGTAAGCTCGGTCACCGACTCTATCCAAGATCTCAAACGGGCCAATGAATCTCGGACTCAACTTGCCCTTCTTGCCAAACCGCATCACACCCTTAAGAGGTGCAATCTTCAAGAACACATGGTCGCCAACCTCAAACTGCAACGGTCTGCGACGCACATCTGCATAGCTCTTCTGTCTCGACTGCGCTGTCTTCATCCTCTCTCGAATAACAGCAACAACATCAGCCGTCTGTTGGACCAACTCGGGACCCAACAACTTCCTCTCGCCAACCTCATCCCAATACAAGGGAGATCTACACTTCCTGCCATACAGTGTACGGTGCCATGCCAATCGTCGCTTGGTAACTGTTATTGTACGTGAACTCAACAATAGGTAATTTGGAATCCCAGCTACCAGGATAATCAATAGTACAAGCTCTGAGCATATCCTCTAGAATCTGAATAACTCTCTCTGATTGACCGTCACTCTGGGGATGATATGCTGTACTAAATGCTAACCGTGAACCCATAGCTCTGAGCAAACTCTTCCAAAACTCTGAAGTAAATCTAGGGTCATGATTAGACACGATCGACACAGGAACACCATGAAGTCTAACAATCTCTGCTACGTACTCCTCGGCATACTGATTCATGGAGTACGTCGTCTTGACTGGAAGAAAGTGCGCTGACTTGGTCAATCGATCGACAATAACCCAAATAGAGTTAAAACCTTTCTGCGTCCTTGAATGTGACACCTCGACCCAATTTGAGAAAATACAGTGGAATTTAAAATTTTCTTTCAAAAGGAAGGAGGTTTCAAATTACAATTCCATAAAACATTTATAATCAAAAGTAATTACATGATCATTCAAATGATATAACAAAAATACAAAATATCATTCCTATGATCATGTCTAAAATACCAACAAAATAATCATCTTCCTTCCAACTTGGTATGCATATGACTCCGGCCCACAATCAACGTACTGGTCCGTCGCTCTTATCTGCATCACATGAATAAACTGAAATGAGTATAAAACTCAGCAAGTGGAACTCTTACATAGCAATGACTATAACATTCTCTGTAAAACATAGCTTTGAAATAAATAAATATCATCAACTCTGAAAAATGAATAATATAGCAATCGCATAAAATGAGATGGTATTTCTCTTTTCTCTGGTGGATTGATATCAATAGTATCTCTGTCTCTGTACCTATATCCCATCGATATAAATCGATAACTCTGAGGGATATAAGCCTATGGTCGTTGATCAACTAATTGCAAGCAATCTCTTCTCTCTCAACAACTGAAGAACCACTCTAAGATGCTCTGCATTAAGATCTCTGGTCTTGGAATAGATCAAGATGTCGTGGATGAAAACAATGACGATACTATCCAAATACGACTTGAACACACGGTTCATCAGATCAATGAAGACCGAAGGAGCATTGGTCAGACCAAAAGACATCACAAGAAATTCATAATGACCGTACCTGGTCCGGAACGCTGTCTTAGGGATATCAGACTCCCTAACTTTCAACTGATAGTAGCCAGATCGCAGATCAATCTTCGAGAACACGGTAGCCCCTTGCAGCTGATCAAACAAATCATCTATCTGTGGCAACGGACACTTATTCTTGATAGTCACTTTGTTAAGCTCCCTATAATCAATACACAGCCGTAACGACCCATCCTTCTTCTTGACGAAAAGAACCGGAGCTCCCCAAGGCGAAGAACTCGGTCGAATGAAACCTTTGTCCAAGAGATCTTGTAACTGCGATTTCAGCTCCTTCATCTCGGTAGGGACCATTCTATACGGAGCCTTGGAAATAGGAACCGTACCTGGAACTAGATCAATCACAAACTCCACATCTCTGTCCGGCGGCAACCCCGGTACATCATCCTCAAACACATCAACGAACTCTCTCACCACATCAATATCATCAATATTCAATTTCACAATCTTATCCACATCCACAATAGAAGCCAAGAACCCATCACAACCTCTAAACAGCAACTTCTTAGCCTCAAGACATGAAATAAAAGGAAGGACCAGCGAAGTACCTGCACTGGCGAGCATACCTTCCCTATTGCCATCATCTGCAAATGACACCGCCTTAGCAACGCAATCAATCACTGCACGATAAGTTGATAGCCAATCCATGCCAAGAATAATTTCAAATGCAACCATAGGGATAACAATCAGATCAGCATAAACCACTCGTTAATCGATTTGAACAAAGCACGCATACACAATAGACGTCGGGCACAACACATCCCTCGAAGGCAAAACAACATTGAACTGGAGGGGAAGAACAGAAGGAACTATACCCAAAGATCTCAAAAACAATTCAGACATAAAAGAATGAGTAGCACCTGTATCAATCAATGTCGTAGCTACTCTGCCTGAAATTAAAATAGTGCTAGAGATCACAGAAGAATCATAGTTTATACCTTCTGTTTGTCACGAAAATTGCGGGCATGCCAGGCACGTGTTCGTGCCAAATTTGTGAAAATAATCTGACTTCTTTTACCAAACGTTGTGTTTCTCGATTCGATCGTTCGTTCTAATTCCCTCGAAATGTCTCCAAAAATAAGAACATAAAATGAAGAATATACTGAAATTAAAGGTGGAATTCATAAACAACATCAATATTCATTATGCTGCCATGAATTTGATCAACATTTTTACAAGAAAGTCGGAGGAATATGCGAAATATGAAGAAACTAAAATACTGGAAAATGAAAAAGAGCGTGCAATTGATGATAGAATTCTGCAGAGCTTTTACTGTAGATTTTTTGTGTGCAGTTGTTGAGAGCCGTTTTTGATTTTCTTCACTCACTTTTGTTCCATTCTGTACGACAGTTTTCCCTTCTCCCGTCACTCCACGTTCTTCCACTTCCTTCCACGTCGGGCAATGGCAGCAAACTGATACCACGTTTCTTCATCGGGCCACTATAATTTCACTTGAGCTTTTCTCTGTTTGGGCTGTAGCTCCTGGGCTTCCAAGGCCTTGGCTACATTACTACAAGTTGGGTTAATGGCCCATCAATTTGGGCTAAACAATTGCCCCCCGTAGCCAATTTGGGCCATTGGCCAATTTGGCCCAATTTTGGCTATTTGGTAATTCTATTAAATGGGCCAAACTAGCTCTTACTAAACCTGGAGTAGAATCATATGGTTGAGATAGGAGTGGGTCTATGGACTTGGAGATGAATTGACCGAGACGTATGTTCTTCTTCCATGGTTAAATCCAAGTGTGCATTCTCTAAACCTCCTAATTCCTCTCTCCTAACCCAAACCCTTCTTTATCCCTTTCTTCCTTCATTCCACTCTCCAAAGCTCCATCGACGCCCCTCAATTCTCCTGGAGAAGTCGTCGCTCCACGTCGCCATTCTTCATTTCTTGACTTTTCCCACCTTCCCAAGGTAGGTATATTTCACCATTTTCCAATCCTCCATGACAAAAATATTGTAGAATATGTCACATTCCGTGCTGTACTCAATGTGTTTGTGGTAAAGTCCGAATGAGTTTTTGATGAGCAATACCTTGCAACAGCCACTGCATGATATCTCAAACAATCTGTTTTTCATGTTTTCAACTTTTCAGGATTCAAGCCTCACTTGTTCGGAGATGTTAATTGAAGTGGGAGATTTCAAAGCACAAAAGAAAAGTGGACAGCATGCTCTCAAAGAGAAAGGTCGCCATGTCCACCTTATATCAGAAGAACATGGAATTTGATGCCAAGGAAAAATTAGTGAAAAATTTGGAGATGGATAGCCCTTCTACATGATAGCGAGGTTTTGAAAGCTTCCTCTGACAGACTCAAGGCTGACATCCAAGGTCTGGGTGCTGATTTAGTAGGTCAGAGGCATGCCTATCAACAGTGGGAAGATACTTTGAAAGTGGCCGAGCATACCCGGGCCGAGTGTCTGTCCAAATGGGAAGAGTTGCGTCAACTTGATCTCTCTTGAGAACTCCTTCCCATCTTCATGGCGATCCTAGTTTATGTTTTTTGGCACTGTTATGAAATTTCTAGACAATGGTGTAGTACTTTCTTGACATGTTGCACTTGTTCTGTCATGATTTGGCTTGTTTCTTTTTCTGTTTTGTGAATGTTGGGGAATGGTCAGAAACTCAACTTTGCCATTAGAAAACATTGTTGTCTGGATATCTGTTGCTTGGAATTTGTTTGCAGGTGTTGTCTGTGTTTTTGGCATATTACATTTACAGGGGAAACTCTGCCAAAATTTTCCTAAAAATTGAACACTTAATAACGATGCAAACAACGCAAGTCAACCTATATCCCCAACCAACGGCCAGACCACATTCTTTGAATAATGCTCACCGAAGTTTCAAGACATCGACTGAATGAACTTCTCTTTGTCATCGATTTGGCCAACTAACACAACGTGCACTTTACCAAAATTAACTACAGCGAACTCCACGAGCCACTATTTTTATTTATTTACAAATGCTCCAACATTATTTACAAACAAGTTCAACAAGAAATGGCTTAAAAGCCTATTCCTCCCATATTTACATAAACTTCTTATAAGTCAATATCTCAAAAGTTAGCCAAAGTGGCTATCCAGCCTACTATGTACCAATCTCCTTCGCATCCAGCTTCATGAACCATATGTATCCGGCTGTCGATTTTTCATCTGAGCCGGAGCTAATATGAAATCCTCCATTTGTAACTTTTCTTCCTCACTACCCCTACATTCCTCCTCAAATATTACTTCAGCTCTGTCAATGTCCCATAATTCCTGAGCTTGTACTTCACTCACCAGCTGCTGCAATGTGGCTTTCCATTCGGAAGTTGCAGCCACTTCCATTTCTTCTTTAGTGAAATTAATCATCGACCTCCTCGATAATAGGTCGAACCATGGGTCTAGGAGAGACCATGGCAGTAGATTTGAGAATTTTTCCAACTGCTTCTCTTACTTTCTTTGTATCCATGTAGACTGCTCATTGCTGTCCATTCATCTTGTAATCACGAATTCTGATAGGTCCGAATGCTCCATCATAATATCTAGCCTCTACCGCGTTGGAATTAGATTGATACGGCTGCGAATCAGCCTGTACCACTTCCACTTCATCCCCTTTCCACATCAACAGCAACTGGTGCATGGATGATGGCACACAATGATTGTTGTGAATCCAATCCCTTCCTAGCAAAGCGTGGAAACTTGCACTGGAATTTACCACGAAAAAGGCTGACAACGAAGATCGGGAGCCTACAGTGATGTTTGCTGGCAACATCCCAAGAGTTTTTGTAGACTCCCCGGTAAAGGCTGCCACAGAAACTTCGGTGGGAATCAAATCCTCCACCTCCTTCCCCAATTTCTGAAGAATTCTGTACGGCAAAATATTCACAGCAGACCCATTATCTATTAACACTCTAGACAACGGCTTTCCATTCACATGTGCTACAATATAGAGTGGTTTAATATGCTGAGTCATTTCATTTGTGGGTCGTTTCATCAATACTCTTTTCTCTTCATCGACAAAAACACCGACGCTTTCATTCAAAATCTCAGTCTGAACAGGTTGTGTACCATTTTGATTTCCAGCGAACACTTCGGACTCACACATCCTTTTGCGTTTGAATTCCTCTGGCAACATTAACGAGCCAGTGGCACATTCAAATGAAATCAAAATCTGCCCCACTTTGACAGTAGCCCTCTTGACTGGTTCACTGTCTTCCTCCGGTAATAGATCATCATCTTCCTCCTCATTATCTTCAGTAGCCTTACTCCCAAATTTTTTCTTCTCTTTAAATGACTCCTCTACCCCAGACCTACGTTCAGCAGCTTTTTCTCTCAACAAACGTCGTTTTTGGGTTCTAGAAAGAGGCTTTGGGAATTTTGGATGTTCTACTCGCTTCCATACACCATCAGGGATTGCTCTGGGAGGAACAACAAAGCGGGAATTCCTCTCATATTTTTTATCAGTGTTCATAAGAGATGGCCTCTGTATTATCTTATGAGATGACTGCTGGCCACTTCTTCTCTCGTTATTCATCGACCAAGAATATAGGCTCCTTCTGAGGTACTGGTTCACAGGCCTTCTGGCCATGGATTCCCTGTCATACCTCATATTCCTTCCAGTATAATGCAGATCTTCCTCACTGTAATAGCGGTCTTTTCCATGACAAGTTTCTGATTTCTTCTCTTTAACCTCAAACATCATTTTCCGAGGCACCCAACACTTCTTTACAATAATTCTTGGCCTAATGGACATGTCTCTGTTTCCACTCTTCCTCCTCTCATTGATCAAGAAGCGCAAGTCAGTACTGCTCATGTTCACATTGGCTATCGGGGGAAAAGGATCTTCATCCACGATCATTGCGTCTTTTTTCTCGGGGAATTTCAAGATCCCCTTGTTTATTCTTTCCTGCAAGACATTCTTGAAAGCCCAACAAGCATTAGTATTATGGTTGAAGGAATTGTGGTACTTACAGTAATCTCTTCCTTTCAATTTCTCCCTAGTGAGCAGCTTGTGGTCTGAGGGGAATGTTATAAACTTCTCCTTCACCAAGTGATCGAAAATTTCCTCCGTCTTTGATGCATCAAAAGTATAGGCTGTTTGCACTGGAGGAATGTTTTTCTTGGAAAGTTCTTCACTTTTGCGTTTCAAGAAAGGGACAATCCGTGATCCGGAGTTTGCTACTTCTGCCAATGCAACTTCCTCCACTTCCTGGAAATAAGATCCCACTGTAGACTTTCTTTTATGACTCTCCTCTCGTAATAATTCCTCATACTCTGATACCTTGGCAGCAAGTTCATAAAAATCACGGAATTCCATCCCTTGGAACTTCTTTCTAAGTTCAAAATCGAGTCCTCGCTGTGCCATCTTCACGTATTCTGATTCAGTGAGGAAAACTCGGCATCTGCTCCTCACCTTCTTGAACTTACAAATGAAATCATCGGCAGATTCCCCCGGGTTTTGGGCCACCCTTGACAGTTCCGCTATACTAATCTCAGGTACTGTCCGGAGGAATTGTGTATGGAATTGACGTTCCATATCGTGCCAAGTCATAATAGAATTTCGAGGTAATGTTGCATACCATTTGAAAGCAGTACTGGTCAGGGAATTTGGGAACAAACGTAACTTGTAATTAGAAAAGTTCTCCAAATTTGCCAATTCCCCACACTGAATTGTAAACCTGGCCACATGTTCCACGCTGGATTGACCGTCTTCCCCGGAGTATAACGTGAAGTCTGGAATGCGGTATCCTTTTGGGTAGGGGTTTTCATGATCCACAATATCAGGATACGGTTTATGGAATTCTGGTCGGTTGATTGGCCTCACTTTTGGGCCATACAACTCTTGAATCACATCACGTACCATCTCAAAATCCAACGCTGGAGTTTGTCTTAAATGGTGAGGAGGATAGATTGCCCCCCGAGTGTTATTCCCCGAACCTGGCCCTGAATATCCACGCATTCCCCCATTAGCATACACCCCTGGATGTAAGTTAGGAGACGTCACAGAGAACACGTTACCAGCCATTTGTTTGTTGTTGCAATTTTTGAATTTCAGCCCCAACTCCTCATCTCTTTTGTGCGGAGGAGTATATCTTCCTTCCTTGGCAGATTCAGGAATTAGTGTTTCAATCAAGCGGCGATTTTCAGCTGCTTGAGAAACCCCTGATCCTTAGCCTTGATCTTTTAGCAAATTAACGTCAGTTTCTTGAAGTTCAACATTTTCTAGTGTAACGGCCTCTCCTTTTGCAGACTTCCTCCATTCCTTCATTTCTGCCACAAATTCCATCATAACAGTAGAAAAAGTTTGGGTCATTTCTCTGAGATCACTGCGGATATTTTTCTCCATGGCCAACATAAAGTTCAGTGGAGACCCATCACCACCAGTAACAGCAATTCCTTCTTTAATAGTCTCTTCCTTGAACTGGTGTACAAGCCTTTCAACCGTTCTTCCTTCTGCATCAGTTTCCTGAAACTCTTCTTGTGAACGATGAACTTTCCCCTGTGATGGAGGAATTCCCTCATTCTTCTCAGTACGCTTTGGAGGCATTTGGTCCCACCGGGCGTGCCAACTTGTTTGTCACGAAAATTGCGGGCGTGCCAGGCACGTGTTCGTGCCAAATTTGTGAAAATAATTTGACTTCTTTTACCAAACGTTGTGTTTCTCGATTCGATCGTTCGTTCTAATTCCCTCGAAATGTCTCCAAAAATAAGAACATAAAATGAAGAATATACTGAAATTAAAGGTGGAATTCATAAACAACATAAATATTCATTATGCTGCCATGAATTTGATCGACATTTTTACAAGAAAGTCGAAGGAATATGCGAAATATGAAGAAACTAAAATACTGGAAAATGAAAAAGAGCGTGCAATTGATGATAGAATTCTGCAGAGCTTTTACTGTAGATTTTTTCTGTGTAGTTGTTGAGAGCCGTTTTTGATTTCTTCACTCACTTTTGTTCCATTCTGTACGACAGTTTTCCCTTCTCCCGTCACTCCACGTTCTTCCACTTCCTTCCACGTCGGGCAATGGCAGCAAACTGATACCACGTTTCTTCATCGGGCCACTATAATTTCACTTGGGCTTTTCTCTGTTTGGGCTGTAGCTCCTGGGCTTCCAAGGCCTTGGCTACATTACTACAAGTTGGGTTAATGGCCCATCTATTTGGGCTAAACACCTTCCTTTGTCATGGTAAATATGCGACCCTGAACCTTCTCCTTAATTGCTCCTCTAGGACAATCTTTGGCAATGTGGCCTGCAGTGCCACAACAGTAACAAGTGTGAGTCCCAAATCTGCACTCTCCTCTATGACGACGACTGCACTTGGGGCACAAAGGCTTCTCAGGATCAAATGGGACTGCAGGTGGTTTAGGACTCGACTCTAACTTGCCTTTACCCTTGAAACGATCTTTACCTCGCTGACTAGAACCCTGACCCCTCTGAGCAATGGCCTGTTGCCTCGCCTGCCTCTCCCTAGCAATGTCTTTCTCGTCTTGCTCAGCCAACAATGCCTTAGACACAATTTCCTTGAACGTCACAGCCTTCGACATGTTGATATCCCTCCGAATCTCCGCTCTAAGGCCTCGAATGAAATGAGCACCTTTGTCCTTGTCGTTGGAAGCAATATACGGGGCAAACAGACAGCCCTCCTCGAACTTCAAGATGTACTCATCAACATTCATACCTCCTTGTCGAAGCTCCAAGAACTCAGTCACCTTCCTAGCTCGAAGTGCGTCTGGGAAGTACTTGTCATAAAACAAATCAGTTAACTCTAACCACTTCAATGCTGGAACGTCAACACTAACCTTGGTCGCATTCCACCAAATGCGTGCAGCCTTGACTAGCATAAACACTGCACAACTGATTCTGTCCTTTTCCTCGTAGTTGAGATGATCAAAGATAGCCTCGAGTGCCTTGATCCACTCTACGGCCACCAACGGATCAGTGCTACCTGCAAATTCTGGCGGATCCATCCTCTTGAAAGCAGTAAAGATGCCATCGGTACCAACTGCTTGAGCTACTTGGCCTCTCACTTGACCTCTGCCTTGGCCTGCACCTTGCATACGAAGCAACTGCTGGATCTGCTCACTATGGACCTTGGCTTGCTCTTTCCACAGCTTGCCGAACTCATCGACAACTCTAGAGGAAGAACTATCCTCACCCTCTACAGCTTTCCTCTTAGGAGGCATACTCTACAATGTGCTCACAAAAAGTAAATCAATAGATAACAATGAATAGATGTAGAAGAAGACATACCCGGACAGTTGAAAGTAGACGAAGTCATATGCATTCGTCCGAAGAACGGTGCTCTGATACCACTAAATGTGACACCTCGACCCAATATAATAAAATACAGCGGAATTTAAAATTTTCTTACAAATGGAAGGAGGTTTCAAAATACATTTCCCATAAATAATTAAAAGTATACACATGATCAATAAAATGATACAATAAAAGTACAAAATATCATTCTTGTGATCATGTCCAAAATGCTATCAAAATAATCATCTTCCTTCCAACTTGGTATGCATATGACTCCGGCCCACAGTCAACGTCCTGGTCCGTCGCTCTTATCTGCATCACATGAAATAACTGAAATGAGTATAAAACTCAGCAAGTGGAACTCTTACATAGCAATGTACATTACTCTGAATACATGACTTTGAAAACATTAAATACCATCTACTCTGAAATATGAATATCATAGCATGAATAATAATAACGATGGTATTTCTCTTTTCTCTGGTATGGATTGATATCAATAGTATCTGTGTCTGTGGTGCTCGTATCCCATCGATATAAATCGACAACTCTGAGGGATATCAGCCTATGGTCATTGATCAATTAATTGCATGCAATCTCTGACTATGTATCTATCAATCCATAAAACATTTGAATTCTCTCTTTGGGACATTTCATCAAACACTTTGTAAACTCTATCTCTTTTGTATTCCCTTCTCATAATTGAGACATCAATTGCCTCCACAATATACAACAAAGGTATTAATACATAATCTTGAATCAAATGAAGGGAATAGCACTTTAAAATCATTGAAACACTATACATATATTATCATGTGAGCACAAAGGATGAAATTCCACTTACAACCACTTGAATCCTTCAATCTAAACCCTTGGTTGAAATCCTACAACAATAAACCATAAATCACACCAATAACAACTCAATAACCAAGAACCCATGCCAATTAATCCATAAAACCAACACATTCAACAAACCCATATCATCTCTCACTCCAAAACCAAGAAATAACCATACCAAAAGTTTACCTTAGCTTCCTAGCACCAAGAAGAACTTCAATCTCAACTCAAATCACCAACTAGGAGCTTGGATTAAAGAAAAGAAAGGAAAAGATGAAGAAACCCTAGTCTCACAGGAGAGAAAATCGAGAAGTGAGGGAAAAGAATGGGGAAAAGTGAACCAATCATCCAATTATATCACTTAAAATCTCGAAACACGACTTCACTGTTCATCACCACGGGTGCGCTCTTACCTCTACCGCGGGTGAGCTAAGCTCACGACAACACAACCATAAATCTGAAATCGACGACCGCGGGTGCGGTCCTAACATTACCGCAGGTGTGGTGCCTTCACCGCGGGTGCGGTACTAATACACCGCGGGTGCGGTGTGTCTACGGCATTTCTACACAAAATGTTGCAATCAAGACCGCGGGTGCGCTGCTGCAAGGACCGCGGGTGCGGTGATGTCACGGCCAAAAACAACTCTTAAGCAACTAAAATCGAACCGAAACGCTGATACTAAACATCTACCAACAACCACTAGCAACAACACCACAAAACAATAATAACCAACAATACTGTGGGGACCCGGGCTCTAACTCAATTCTTTTGGGATTTATTGGATCTTTGCTCGAAAATGTGGGTCAAATTTTTGCTTTTAACATGAATTCAAATGTATAATTAAAGCATAACATGTCTCTATATTAATTAGACAACATAATGTACATACAAGTCTGTCTAGTACATTCATACGCTAGTGTTTAAATACCAACTACAAATATCAGTAGTACAAGTCTAATAAGCAAACACTAGAAATCTTCAACGCCCGAGATCTCCACGCTATCATCAATCTCTCATCTAGCTCGAGACCCAGATCCTGCCCCACCTGTTGCCATGCACACATACAGACACGACAACAGCCGGATAACTCCGGTGAGAACAAATCCCAGTATAAAACATGGTAAGCATGTACAGAAACAATCTAAATCATAAAACATGCTATCATGAACATATTCAAAAGTAATAGATTTCACAATCTATGAAATCAAATCAAAATAAGCATGCAACCCAATTCAGATACACATGCAATTTAAATCAAGTCATATAAACATGCTGTCATGACTGAAAGCAATAAACATGGGTTTCATAGTCTATGAAACCACATTCATAACCACATGCAGTTCTAGTCAAATCATGTCTAGACTCGACTCAACTATATCTCTAGGGATCCCGGGGTGAATAAGACGTCACTGTCTGTCACCTACCCTCCCAATCGGTGTGACGTACGTCTTACTCCACGCTTCGGTCATATCTGTATCGAATAATCTACAATAGGAGGGTGTCTGCTCCTATGTAACGATACACCGAACGTCTAGAAATCTGACTATCTGTCAAACTTTCCTATCTCAAATGCAATGTATAACAATCTGTAAACAAAGCATGTTCATCTCAAAGGATTTGAATATAAAGTCTATAAACAAATCACAATTATATCAAAAGATAAACAATAATCAAGTATGTGATTTTATTGGGAAACTCAAATGAGATCTGATTTGAGTTATATTTTCCCAGATATCACATGAAATATACCTTTGTCGTCCCGGTCTGACGAAGACGAAGTCTCGAAGTCAAATCTGTCCATATCCAATCTGAAAGACAATATCGAATACATAGTATCAATGACTAACTCAATTCACAATCTGTTCTGATCAATACTCAATTCAGTGCATAATCTGATCAATATCTGAACACTATACAATCTGACTCATATCAATGTTATCACAATATAATCGAATTCATATCTGAATCTGAACAATCTAATTTAACTGATGTTTCGACGGCATAACAATACTGTCTTGATAACCCCGTCAGTCTAAACATCACAGATATAATATCAGACTTCGTAATCAATAACAATATCAGTCATAATCTCAATAACAATACAAATCTGACATGAAATCT
This sequence comes from Primulina eburnea, assembly GCF_022965805.1. NCBI lineage: Eukaryota > Viridiplantae > Streptophyta > Magnoliopsida > Lamiales > Gesneriaceae > Primulina > Primulina eburnea. The sequence continues at coordinate 25,644,827 of NC_133108.1, read as the reverse complement.
CAGTCAAATCAACTCTGAAATTCATAACAAATACAGAAACAATCTGTTCTTCAATCTGACTTCGATTATACAATATTTACGGTAGCAGAAACGTCATATCTGATTCATATTCAATTCTGACAACATCATAATTACAAAACATCTCAAAACGTAATAAAATTTACGTCCTTGTGTAGCTCGAGTCGAGAGGAGTTCGATACTGCGTTCGGATTCGAATTCTGATGCACGGATTCTTCGAAATCACAATCTAAAAGGCGTAAGGATTTTTCCTCTCCAACCTTCGACCCTTTTCTGAAATTCTGAGAGAAACCACGTGTAACTATCATATATATACTGCATGCAACCGAATAAAACGTGGCATAGTTTTTCTTGTTGCACGTAAGACCGCGGGTGCGGTGAGTGTAAGGAGCGCGGGTGCGCTCAAGCGGTGATCCTAGCCATTCTCTCGGCAGCTCATACCGCGGGTGCGCTTCTTGCAAGACCGCGGGTGCGGTGTCATCAGCGCGGGTGCGCTCCGTCTAATACCGCGGGTGCGGTGTGTCTACGGGATTTGTACTTCATTTTCTGCACATGCACCGCGGGTGCGGTCGTGCTAGCACCGCGGGTGCGGTCGTGCAAACTTCTAAATTCTAGCTTTCTGATCATGCAACACCTGGTTTCTCAAATCTTTCTTCCCTCATTGCATGTCATGCATTCTCATATCTTTCGAGTCTTACATTAACGAAGATTAACAATCTTGGTTTATCAATTCTATAATTCTTGGGCATTACATTTCTCCCCCTCTTAGATCTGAGTTCGTCCTCGAACTCTCAAGTAATCAATTCAGCTATACGAGAAGAAATGTATACTCGAGTTCAACTCAAACTTAACTCTCTGATTCCAGTCTGGAATAAGAATTCATGAAGTATCCTATCATAATACTTCTTAAACTAACTCTGACAGAATCAATCTTGCCATATTGGTTATACAACATCCGTATAAACCAATTACAGTTTATAATAAAACAATACCATTAATTGTTCTCCCATCTGTTTATCCCAATCAAGGATATACTCAATCTTTATCTTTAAATACCAATCGTCATCATCCGACGTTGGTTTATGACATTTGTTCTTTCTGAACTATCTTTATCTTCCTTCAAATTTCTTCAAGAGAAATAGAAATCGGTAGTATTCACTGTATACGGTCCTGACTCTAACTATCTCATTACCCATCTGGTAGGCTGATAGGTATTGTCACACAGTGTTAATAAGTCTTATCAATTAGCGCTAACATCTAGCACTCTATAATTCTACCAAAATCCTCCAATATCTGGATAAAATATATTCTGACTGTCTGCTAATTTGTAACATAGTCTGAGAAGAAACTCATGATATACTCTGTCACGAGTACAAAATCAACCAGAAAATCACATTCTGATATACTCTATCTCAACATTCTGTTGATTCTGATCATTCCTCTGACATCAATCTGTGTCATCTGGTTTTTTGTTTGTACGTTATCTGGTACAAACTAATAGATATAGATTGATCAATCTGTCAATCATAATCATATTATCTTACCATCTGAAGTAAATGGCGGCAATTTCATTACAACAGCCATAGAAATGCACTCCCATTTCTATTTAGAAATATACAAATTCTATAATAATCTTTTGATATTTATCTTTCTGTCTTTTCTGTTAGCGATTCAAACATATCAGTATGATTTCTGCCAACATTTCCGTACCAATTCTATTCTAACTGATTTAATCTGTTTATATCCAAACTGTCTGTTATCCGAATAACAACTGAATCCACTAACGTGCATGTCTGACACTATCTGTGATATCTGATTCGAACTATTCGGCACAAACAATCAGTTAATAATATAAATCAAAGAAGAAATACCTACCTGGTATTCGGCTCTGACTCTCAATGTCAATTCTGTTATACAATTCTGAAACACTCTGACACATTCTGATCTCATTTCTGAACTGCTGTAATTCTTTAAATTAACTCTGATACAATTGAACTGTATATAATCTCAACGGTTCACAACAATCTGTATCATATACGGATTCAAAACAACAGTAATATCCAATCAGATACGAAATAGCAGTAACCTATACAGATCTAGTGAGTTCAAGGAACTCATAAAAGGTAATCTCTGGCAATAAGATTGCTTCTGATTAATCAAACATGTCTTCATGTCATTCTGATCAACTGTTATATCTCATCTGAAAATAAAATATGCTCCCCCAAAACGATATAAAAATATCTCAAATACTGATTTAGAATAATAACAATACCCAGCAGATATAAAGCAACAGTCGAATCAAATAATCTGCCCAATCAGAAAAAATACATTTCTGAAATTTCTGATATTTCTGAACTTTCTGGTCTTTCTGACATCAGTCTCGTTCTCAGTTACTGATCTCTGTCTCAACTGTATCAAAATCTATCTGTATACTAACTTCAGATATCGCATATTCTGAATACAATCTGTTTCAAGCGGAATTCTTATCTGAATAATTTCTGTATACAATACTCACAATTCTCAGAATATTCAACAAAATCTTTAAATATTCAGTATAATTTCCAACTACTCGAGTCAATCAACCAGACACTGCAAATATATCCATATATCATAGATATAACGAGTATAAATCTTCAGAATATCTCTAAACATACTGAGACATGCCAAAGAGAAACATTACTCCAATGTAACTCCTGTTCAGTATTCTGCTGTTAATCTTTCAAATCGTTCAATTCGTTCTGTATCATTCTTGATATTCAATATCATTCTGTACTGAATCTACCATACAATTAATATCTGATCTTAATTCAATTCCGCAATCTATCTTTCTGATATAAAGCAATCTGAAATCTTATCTGGCAATATCAGCCAACTCGTATATCACTGGCAAATCTGCCAATGCTAGGCTCGATCTCAGTAGATCTACTGAATACAGAAGGATGCAATCTGCTCCTTTCTGCATTAATCGAGTCACATATACAATACAGATATCAAAGGAATTCTAAATCTAACATCCTTATCGTGGTATTTCCACTGATCAGTCATCTCTGGTCTGACTCTTACCATTTTCGGAAAAAATTCTACAATATGTCTGTACTTGTTCAGCATATGCATATCAATAATGCATTCAAATCAGAAACACAAGTACATCAAAATCTATTTCTATTTCATTCTCATCTCACTGTAGTATACAATATATACAGAAATTTCTGATATCATCATTTCCTCCACAAGAAAGGACATCAATACTTCAGTACAAACAAACCCAACAGATACATCATATCTCCATGCTACCCCATCAAATGTAATCATATGAAATGCATTAGTATATATATCAATACATATGCATCATAATCATAAAAGAATAGTACCTGTTATGCGTTCTGAAGCTACTTCTCAGTCGTGATTCTTTAACAATTCTGTTCCCTAAAATCTTCGGGAACTTCTTTGAGGACAAACTCTCGCAAAGTGTCCCGGCTGTTTACAGACATTGCATCTACTAAGTACTCCTTGACAGTGTTCTGTGGAATGTCTTCCTCCACAAGTTCTGCAGTATACTCCAGTATAACTCGGACTGGAAACACTGGAGCTAGATGAACTACTCTATCCACCTCCTAATTTCTTAAACTGTTTCTTTTCGATCTTCAATGGTTCTTTCTTTTTACCACTGCTACTGCCAATCTCAACTCTGGAAGGCAGTTGTTGTGGATTCGGTGCTGGAAGATCAAACGATGCTCCCTGTTGTCCTATCAGAACCGTTTCTGCTCTTTTGGCTCTGTTCAATGTATCAACAAAACTATTCGATTGCTTCACACTCACCAATGTACGTATTTCTGGATTCAATCCCTGAATGAACTGGCTAGACATCGCATCATCATTCCTAGCCACAAGAGGGGCAAAACGTAATAAGGTGAAGAACTGAGCCAAATACTCATCAATACTCATCTGATTCTGTCTCAGGTTTGCAAATTCTGCACTTCTATCCTGTCTGTACGATGTAGGGAAGAATCTTTGATAGAATTCAAATTTAAAAATCTTCCACGAAATCACTGAACGGTTTTGTTCTAAAGCTCCTTTGGTTAGTAACCACCATCTTCTTGCAGTCTCTTGCAATTGGTTCTCAATCAGGTTAACTCTACACTCATCTGTGAAACCAAGGAATTCAAACACCATTTCTGTCTCCTCAAGCCAATTCTCACAATCTACTGACGTCTCAGTTCCTTTCAGAATCGGCGGTTGAAACGACTGAAATCTCTTCATCTGCGTTTCTATCGGAGTCTCTGATACATCTATCTGTTCAGTCGAAGTACTGCCCCTTTCTGGAATTCTCCTAGGCGGTATATCTGAATATCAAACAGATTAGTACACAATCTATACAATCTATCTTAGCCCTCTTCTGAACATATACCTCTGATCTGGAATCGATTCTGATTCAGGCTTGGTATTTACATGCTGAAATCAATTCAGATATAATACAACATGTACTAGGGAAAGCGATAAACCATGCTAGCACACATCATGTAAGTCAACATTGACATAAATCTCATGCTAGCAATCACATGCAAGGAAGAAAATTCAATCTACCCCGCTCATTCCCTTCTAACTCAATCTATAAATTCTATCAGTTCTGACTATCTCAGTCTAAAGGATCTATAGCTCTGATACCACCTGTTGTGGGGACCCGGGCTCTAACTCAATTCTTTTGGGATTTATTGGATCTTTGCTCGAAAATGTGGGTCAAATTTTTGCTTTTAACATGAATTCAAATGTATAATTAAAGCATAACATGTCTCTATATTAATTAGACAACATAATGTACATACAAGTCTGTCTAGTACATTCATACGCTAGTGTTTAAATACCAACTACAAATATCAGTAGTACAAGTCTAATAAGCAAACACTAGAAATCTTCAACGCCCGAGATCTCCACGCTATCATCAATCTCTCATCTAGCTCGAGACCCAGATCCTGCCCCACCTGTTGCCATGCACACATATAGACACGACAACAGCCGGATAACTCCGGTGAGAACAAATCCCAGTATAAAACATGGTAAGCATGTACAGAAACAATCTAAATCATAAAACATGCTATCATGAACATATTCAAAAGTAATAGATTTCACAATCTATGAAATCAAATCAAAATAATCATGCAACCCAATTCAGATACACATGCAATTTAAATCAAGTCATAAAAACATGCTGTCATGACTGAAAGCAATAAACATGGGTTTCATAGTCTATGAAACCACATTCATAACCACATGCAGTTCTAGTCAAATCATGTCTAGACTCGACTCAACTATATCTCTAGGGATCCCGGGGTGAATAAGACGTCACTGTCTATCACCTACCCTCCCAATCGGTGTGACGTACGTCTTACTCCTAGACTTCGGTCATATCTGTATCGAATAATCTACAATAGGAGGGTGTCTGCTCCTATGTAACGATACACCGAACGTCTAGAAATCTGACTATCTGTCAAACTTTCCTATCTCAAATGCAATGTATAACAATCTGTAAACAAAGCATGTTCATCTCAAAGGATTTGAATATAAAGTCTATAAACAAATCACAATTATATCAAAAAATAAACAATAATCAAGTATGTGATTTTATTGGGAAACTCAAATGAGATCTGATTTGAGTTATATTTTCCCAGATATCACATGAATTATACCTTTGTCGTACCGGTCTGACGAAGACAAAGTCTCGAAGTCAAATCTGTCCATATCCAATCTGAAAGACAATATCGAATACATAGTATCAATGACTAACTCAATTCACAATCTGTTCTGATCAATACTCAATTCAGTGCATAATCTGATCAATATCTGAACACTATACAATCTGACTCATATCAATGATATCACAATATAATCGAATTCATATCTGAATCTGAACAATCTAATTTAACTGATGTTTCGACGGCATAACAATACTGTCTTGATAACCCCGTCAGTCTAAACATCACAGATATAATATCAGACTTCGTAATCAATAACAATATCAGTCATAATCTCAATAACAATACAAATCTGACATGAAATCTCAGTCAAATCAACTCTGAAATTCATAACAAATACAGAAACAATCTGTTCTTCAATCTGACTTCGATTATACAATATTTACGGTAGCAGAAACGTCATATCTGATTCATATTCAATTCTGACAACATCATAATTACAAAACATCTCAAAACGTAATAAAACTTACGTCCTTGTGTAGCTCGAGTCGAGAGGAGTTCGATACTGCGTTCGGATTCGAATTCTGATGCACGGATTCTTCGAAATCACAATCTAAAAGGCGTAAGGGTTTTTCCTCTCCAACCTTCGACCCTTTTCTGAAATTCTGAGAGAAACCACGTGTAACTATCAGATATATACTGCATGCAACCGAATAAAACGTGGCATAGTTTTTCTTGTTGCATGTAAGACCGCGGGTGCGGTGAGTGTAAGGAGCGCGGGTGCGCTCAAGCGGTGATCCTAGCCATTCTCTCGGCAGCTCATACCGCGGGTGCGCTTCTTGCAAGACCGCGGGTGCGGTGTCATCAGCGCGGGTGCGCTCCGTCTAATACCGCGGGTGCGGTGTGTCTACGGGATTTGTACTTCATTTTCTGCACATGCACCGCGGGTGCGGTCGTGCTAGCACCGCGGGTGCGGTCGTGCAAACTTCTAAATTCTAGCTTTCTGATCATGCAACACCTGGTTTCTCAAATCTTTCTTCCCTCATTGCATGTCATGCATTCTCATATCTTTCGAGTCTTACATTAACGAAGATTAACAATCTTGGTTTATCAATTCTATAATTCTTGGGCATTACAAATACTAAAACCAATAAACACGACTCTTAACATCTAAACCAAATAACCCAATAAACATACGAAGACTTAAACCGTACCGTACACCGAGCTAGGCTATTACAATTATCATCTCTCATGGTTCGACCAACGCTTGCAGACAGGATTAAGGTCGAACAAAATACAAATAATGAATTACAGCAATTGAGGCCGCGAGATGAAGAAAAAAGAAATTAGAACTTTGAATTGATTGGGGAAGGAATATGGACATATCGAGGGAGATTGTGTGTGCCAAAGCAAGGAACGATCAGAACCGACATTCTTATTGATGCTCATGCTACTCCTTATTCGATCCATCCAGGAGGCACAAAAATGTACAAGGATATGTAACCATTATTTTGGTGGCCAGGTATGAAAAAGGACATTGCTCAATTTGTTGCACAATGTCTAACTTGCCAACAGGTCAAGACTGAACATCAAAGACCAGCAGGACTTCTGAAATCACTACCCATTCCTGAATGGAAATGGGAGCATATTACAATGGATTTCTGAAATGGGATCGGTTACGGTGGCCGGAAGCGCAACGGAAGTTTAAAAATCGAATTTTAAGGGAAAAATTTCGGCCACCATGCATTTGGTGTAGCAAATACAAAAACACAACTATGTCATACATAGGGTGTAAGAAAATCGTTACCTATCAACCTCTTGAGGTTGATGATGGCTCCAACTAAGGTGTAAACACCTTAGCTCTTGTATGGTATGAAGAAATCTACAAGCTTCCTCCTACCTTGAATCTTTCCTTCAAATTAGGCCCACCACCGATCCCCTCATATTTTGCACTAGAAAAATATGAGGATTTTTCAAAGAGAACTGTGGTGTTCCTCAACAAATTGAAGAACAAAAATGAGAGAAAAATGGAGGAGAAAGATGAGAAATTTTCGGCCAGTGAGAGTGTGGGAGGAGAGAAGGAAGACTAGACTTGGTTGTGGGAAAAGTTGTTCCAAAAAGTTGCATGCCATGCCTTGAAAACTCAAAAAGTAGTCTCCCAACCTTTCACCTCCCATGCATGCATATTATATGATTTTTAACACATTAAAAACCATGGACTAAATTTAATTATCTCAAACATATTTGAGACTAATTAAACATTACTTGAATTTACCCAAGTCCCACTAGTTAAATAATTAATTTAAATTGAGCTCTACAAGACTCAATATAATTTAATTAATTCAAAACTTGAATTAATTTAATTATTTGGACTCTACTAGGTCCACTAGTGTTTAATTAATTCAACACTTGAATTAATTTAATTTAGTCCATAATAATATTTATGAAAATCACAATTTTCAAATACATTATTCACTTGGCCAAATTTTAATTTAGGAACACTTCCATAAATTAAAATTTACATTTCTCTCATAGAAGTCATACTTTTATTTTTCTTTACACTTATAAACTCATTTATAAGTCGTTCAACACATTGAACTATTTTCTCCTTTATAGAAGTCATACTTCTAATTTTCCTTACGCTTATAAACTCCTTTATAAGCCGTTCAACACATTGAACTATTTTACTTCTCAACGGGATCTAGAAAGCTAGTACTTGTGTGGCCCTCAATGGTTCATTGATACAACTAGCCGTGGGTTCACATCTCCATGTGATTCGGACTAAACATGTCCTTATATGAGCATACCCCAATTGCTCCATTCTTACTTATCAACTCCTTGATAACAAGAACGTCAGAACTGAAGTCTGATAGTACCCAACCAATAATGTTAAACGCCTAGCAGCACCGCTTACATGATTCCCTAGGTATCAAATGATAGTGCCTGCAAGAACCATTCTATTATGGTTAGCGTACAGTACGGTCCCTTCTACTCATATATCCCGATCGATTCGACAACCATTGGTTTATCGAGAGTTGTCAATGAATCGATACTATGTGTCATGTCGTAGTTGCATCGATGGTGTAATCTATGAAACCCTTTCATAATTACCACCATACTCTGGCCAGAGATTTCAACCTACTAACACATGAAAACACATAGGATATCCATACCCGAAGGTAAGCGGTGAATCCCCGACTACAATGCATCGACTCCTATGTGTTTCGACAGAACACCCAACCTTGCCACCTGATGACCCCATGAGAGTCGGTAAACAAGTCAAAGTGTAATTCTAGCACATAGAGTCTCAATGTTGTCCCGGGTCATAAGGACTAATTCTGTACAACCATAAACTAGGACATTTCCACTCGATAAGTGAGAACCACTTGGAAAGTCCTTTTATGGAGGGTTGTTCAGTGCACTCTACAAGGAACACCTATCTGCATGTTCGGACATCACAATGTCCCCTACCAATGAAACATGGTACTCACATCGCAGATACTAGTCTCGAACTCTAGCGGCCTATATCCTTCTTAGTGGCGGCTGAATCGACTAGGAACCGTTTAGAATATACAGTATTACAAATATGAGTTTCATGATACTCATCATATGAGCATCTCATATTCTTTCTACCATTTGTATATTCAAGGGCTTTATCTATGCAACTAGCATGGGTATACAGATAAAGATGTGCCAAAATAATAATATCAAATATTACTAAAATAAAGATTGTTTATACATAGAGTTTCATTGTGAACACTCGGCCAACACTTGGCTCGACGGGCACCAACTCTAACAATCTCCCACTTTAACTAGAGCCAACTACCCATATGCTTTAAACCCATTGATTCGCGATGCTTGTCGAATAATGGTCCAGGTAAAGGCTTAGCTAGTGGATCAACAACATTATCTGCGAAGCCGACTATGTCCAAAGACACTTCTTCCTTTCCACAATCTCTCCGAGGATGTGGTACTTTCTCAATACATGTTTGGACTTCTGATGAGACCTAGGCTCCTTTGCTTGAGCTATAGCTCCCGTGTTGTCACACAACACCGGGACAGGAGCAACTTCATTAGGAATGACGTCCAACTCTTAGACGAAATTCCTTATCTAATCAGCCTCCCTTGCTGCATCCGATGCAACAATGTATTCGGCCTCTGTGCTGGAATCCGCAGTATTGTCTTGCTTGGAACTCTTCCAAGAGACAGCAGCACCATTGAGCATGAATACAACCCTAGAGGTTGACTTCGAGTCATCGATATCGCTTTGGAAGCTAGAGTCGGTGTAGCCTTCCAATTTTAGTTCTCCACCACATAGACCAAGAACAATTTATTGGTCTTTCTCAACTCCTTGAGGATGTCTTTCACAGCTTTCCAGTGTGGAAGACCAGGGTTTGATTGATATCTACTCACTACACTTAGTGCGAAAGCCACGTCAAGTCGTGTAGATATCATCCCATACATGATGCTACCAATCGCAGATGCGTAAGGAATGCTTTGTCATCGCCGCTATCTCTGCATCAGTCTTGAAAGACAGACTTGGATAGGGACACGCCATGACACATTGGTAGATGTCCTCTCTTGGACTTATCCATCGAGAACCTCTTCACGATGGTATCAATGTATGTGGACTGGGTGAGACCAAGCAATCTTTTCGATCTATCTCTATAGGTCTGTATCCCAATACAAAAGATGCTTCACCCAAGTCCTGCATCGAGAACTTACTCGCTAACCATATCTTAGTTGATTGCAACATTCCTACATCATTCCCAATGATTAGAATGTCATCAACATAAAACACCAGGAATGTCACACACTCCCACTGACCTTCTTATACACATAGGGTTCCTCAGGATTCTTAGCAAAACCAAACTCTTTGATCGTACTATCGAATCTAAGGTTCCAACTCCTAGATGCCTGCTTTAGACCGTAAATAGATCTCTGAAGTTTGCATAACATATGCTCACTTTCGATAGATGTAAACCCTCCAGGTTTGAGACATGTAAATCTCTTCCTTAATATCCCCATTAAGAAAGGCTGTCTTGACATCCATCTGCCATATCTCATAGTCATACCATGCAGCTATGGCTAGCAAAATCCTTATGGACTTGAACATTGCAACTGGTGAAAAGGTTTCCTCAAAGTCAACTCCTTGTCTTTGAGTATATCCTTTTGCCACCAATCGCGCCTTGAAGGTCAATACCTTCCCATCCGTCCCAAGTCCCTATGGGAACCTTTCCCTCAGGTGGATCCACGAGATTCAACACTGAAAGCGGACCGGTTACGGTGGCCGGAAGCGCAACGGAAGCACAAAAATCGAATTTTTGAGGGAAAAATTTCGGCCACCCTAAGTTCTTGTGCAATATTTACAAAAACACATTCATAGGGTGTTTTAGAATTTTTGCCTATCAATCTTTAAAAGATTGATTGTGGCTCCAACTTTGTTGTCAAACAACAAAGCTCTTCAAGGCATGAAGATCTACAAGCTCCTCCTCCAAGTCCTTGAATCTTTCCTTCAAATTAGGCCCACCACCAAACTTAAATGATCCACCTTACACTTGCACTAGAAAATGTAAGGCATTTTTCAAAGAGAAGTGTGTGTAATCTTCAACAATTGAAGAACACAAAATGAAGAAAAATGGGAGAGAAAGGAAGAGAGGATTTCGGCCATCACATGTTGGAGGGGAAGGAGAATGAGTTAATTCCTTGTGTTGGTTGTGAGAAAAGCAAAAAGCAAAAGGTGCATACCTTGCATTATTTTAATAAAAAGTAATCTCCAACCCTTCACCTCCCATGCATGCATATAGTATAGTTTTTAATCAAATTAAAAACTTTGGACTAAATTTAATTATCTCAAACATATTTGAGACTAATTAAACATTACTTGAATTTACCCAAGTCCCACTAGTTAAATAATTATTTTAATTGAGCTCTACAAGACTCAATATTATTTAATTAATTCAACACTTGAATTAATTTAATTATTTGGACTCTACTAGGTCCACTAGTGTCTAATTAATTCAACACTTGAATTAATTTAATTTAGTCCATAATAATGTTTATGAAAATCACAATTTTCAAATACATTATTCTTTTGGCCAAATTTTAATTTTAGGAACACTTCCATAAATCAAAATTTACATTTCTCTCATAGAAGTCACACTTCTATTTTTCTTTACACTTATAAACACATTTATAAGCCGTTCAACACTTTGAACTATTTTCTCCTTTATAGAAGTCATACTTCTAATTTTACTTCTCATCGGGATCTAGAAAGCTAGTACTTGTGTGGCCCTCAATGGTTCATTGATACAACTAGCCGTGGGTTCACATCTCCATGTGATTCGGACTAAACATGTCCTTATTCGAGCATACCCCAATTGCTCCATTCTTACTTATCAACACCTTGATAATAAGAACGTCAGAACTCAAGTCTGATAGTACCCAACCAATCACGTTAAACGCCTAGCAGCATCGCTTACGTGATTCCCTAGGTATCACATGATAGTGCCTGCAAGAACCATTCAATTATGGTTAGCGTACAGTACGGTCCCTTCAACTCATATATCCCGATCGATTCGACAACCATTGGTTTATCGAGAGTTGTCAGTGAATCGATACTATGTGTCATGTCGTAGTTGCATCAATGGTGTAATCTATGAAACCCCTTTCATAATTACAACCATACTCTGGCCAGAGTTTTCAACCTACATACACATGATACACATAGGATATCCATACCCAAAGGTAAGCGGTGAATCCCCGACTACAATGCATCGACTCCTATGTGTTTCGACAGAACACCCAACCTTGCCACCTGATGACCCCATGAGAGTCGGTAAACAAGTCAAAGTGTAATTCTAGCACATAGAGTCTCAATGTTGTCCCGGGTCATAAGGACTAATGGTGTACAACCATAAACTAGGACGTTTCCACTCGATAAGTGAGAACCACTTGGAAAGTCCTTTAATGGAGGGTTGTTCAGTGCACTCTACCAGGAGCACCTCTCTGCATGCTCGGACATCACAATGTCCCCTACCAATGAAACATGGTACTCACATCGCAGATACTAGTCTCTAACTCGAGCGACCTATATCCTTCTTAGTGGCGGCTGAATCGACTAGGAACCGTTTAGAATATACAGTATTCCAAATATGAGTTTCATGATACTCATCATATGATCATCTCATATTCTTTCTACCATTTGTATATTCAAGGGCTTTATCTATGCAACTAGCATGGGTATACAGATAAAGATGTGCCAAAATAATAATATCAAATATTACTGAAATAAAGATTGCTTATACATAGAGTTTCATTGTGAACACTCGGCCAACACTTGGCTCGACGGGCACCTACTCTAACACACACTTGGTTCGAATGCATGGAATTCATCTCAGATTCCATTGCTTCAAGCCATTTAGGATGAATCGGCATCAGATAATGCTTCCTTGAAGGTCCTTGGATCACATCCATGAATAGGCTCATCATGGCCCTCCTCAAGAAGCAGACCATACCTCATAGGTGGTCTCGAGACTCTCTCGGATCTTTTAGGAGCTTGTATCTCCTCACTTGGCTCTTCGGGTGTGGGTTCTATAATTGTGGGTGTCTCTCGAACCTCTTCGAGTTCTATCATCTCCCATTTTCTATCCAATAGAATTTCCCTTTCCAAAAAGGTTGCATTCCTAGAAACAAACACCTTTGTTTCTTGGGGATGATAGAAGTGATATCCAACTGAATTCCTTGGATATCCCACAAAGTAACATAAAATGGATCGACTATCCAATTTATCTCCCACTACCTGCTTCATAAGCAGGGCACCCCCATATTCTAAGATAAGAATACTCTGGAGGTTTACCCATCTATATCTCATATGGTGTATGCCTTTGAATGGACATTTAGTGAAATATCTTTTAATTTTAAGTTATAGAGATCGTTTTCAAGTTCTCAAGTACCAATTAAACATTCATTCTTGTAAATTTTGCAAACACCTTTGCTAAATAGACAAGAATATCCATCTTTATCACAATATAAATGGAAATAATGTTTTTCACCAAAAAGGTACAAACAAAACATCTCTTAAAAATTAACTTAAAATCATTGTTCAACATTAAGTAAACATTTCTTAAGGTCTTGGCAGCAACTCTTGCTCCATAGCCATTCTCAAGAAGGTCTCACCTTCCCCTAAGCTACCTACTTCTTCCCATCACCTGTAACCCATTACAGAGATGTGTCATAACCGGTATCTAATACCCAAGAAGTAGAGTTAATTGAAATGTTTACTTCAATTTAGAACATACCGTTTCCAGAACTCTTCTGGGCCAGATATTCCTTGCAATTTCGCCTCCAATGTCCAGGCTTCTTGCAGTGATGACAAGCATCACTAGTCTTGTCAGCCTTAACTGGTGTGGCTGCCACAACGGGATTCGGAGATTGCCTCATCAAGGGCACGTTCTTCTTGGGACGTTGGAAAGAACTCTTCTTTCCCTTCCCATGTGGATCAATCTTCGTACCAGATGAAGAACCCACATAAAGAACCAACTTCTCTTTCTTGATGGTTGATTCAAACGTAACAAGCATATTCACCAACTCCTCAAGGGTCGGCTCCATCTTGTTCATGTTGAAGTTCACCACAAAAGGATCAAATGAGCTAGGCAATGATAACAGCAACACGTCGGTGGTCAACTCCGAAGGCAAGATCATATCCATGCCAACGAGCTTATCCACGAGCCCAATCAACTTCAGGCCATGCTCATGAACCGAGGCCCCATCTCGCATGCGCATAGTGATCAGCTCCTTGACGGTAGCATGCCTAAGAGGCCGAGTCTGCTCACCAAAGAGCTCTTTGAGGTGCTTATGAATGTCAGCAGCATTCTTTGCACCCTCAAAACGCCTCTGCAGCTCATCATTCATAGAAGTCAGCATATAACACCTGGCTATCAAGTCATGGTCACACCATTCCTTGTAAGCCTGCAATTCCTCAGGATTGCAGTCAGTCGGAGCCTCAACAGGGGGCGACTCAGTCAGTGTATATGATACCCTTTCCGAATTCAAGACGATTTTCAGGTTTCTTACCCAAGTGAGGTAATTAGGTCCAGTTAATATGTGTTTGTCGAGTATTACAGATATCGGATTGCGCATTGAAGACATTGTCAATTTGTACTGAAAAGTAAAACAGATAAATGTTGATGGCTATTTTAAAATATTTAATAAGATATGAAGCATGGACTTTTACTTCATAAATATTTGCTCCCACTGTTTTGACATCTTTCACTACCCTCTAGTGAAAACGGGAAACATCTTTCCTCAGTAGGTACGTAAGGTCCAATTAGCGAATTATGATCCCGAATAATATCAGCCAATCACAATTCCTAAAAGGTAGTTTCCAATTGCATCACAATGCAACCCTCTACGTAAACTTTTGTCTCACGTTTGATTAATATGACGTCGTTCATATTCACGTGTCAAGCCTTACCCATCGATGTTGAACCTTAATGGACGGTCGCCATGAGTTCCCCCAATAATATGAGCCGAAATCATGGGAGTTCCACGTAGTTCACATCACCATGTCAATGGATGTCACAGCTTTCCGGCACCCAAAGCTCCCCCAATAATATGAGCCGAGCCCCGAGTACGGGTAGCGTTCATCATGCACCCATTGTCAACGGAAGACATGGAAATTATAAACAAATTTATAATTCCCCTTTTCGGGCTTGATATTAGTTTTGAATCTTATTCAAAATGAGGGTTTTAATTTTGAAAGGTCTCATCATTAATTTTATTTTAAAAGCTCGCCATGTTTGATCGTATGTTTGCCGGATTCATGCAACTTTGTTATTAACATAATAATAACGCACATACTCATTATTTATAACATATCATGCATATATTATAAACAGTAAACAAACAAGGATGATCAATCGCCCCAATACTAATGGCCCGTGTGAGCTAAACATGGGCCTAGGTCCAATCCTAGGGTAAATGCACGGGATGCAATGCAACTATTACATTAGCTTCCAATATTTACATGTCTTCGATCTCCATAATCATCATGGCCACCATCTTCCAATCTTGATCATCCACTATACTAATATTTACAAATAAATATCCATGGCAAATAGGGATACATCTCATGGGGTGGGAACGGGCCATAAACCAAGCCCACTTTATAAATTGATAATTATTACAATCATTCAACACAAAATATCCTAGCATACACCTAGCAAATTGGGCTTGGGCTTTTGATCATCCTTCATGCATAATATCACATATCATACACCATCAATTAATTATCACAATAATTAATTGATCCAATATTATATAACTTGATCCAATCACTAACCGCCACGATTATAAACTAAATTAACAAAGTATACAAACACCTTTGTCTACTTTCCAATTAATTTATTTATAACCGAATTTCTTGTAAATCACCATTTACTATAAATATTTAAAGTCCAACTTAAAATATTTATTTCATGAGAAAATATTTGCAACTTTTGTAATTTTAAACTTAAGGGCCCAAAAACTTATTTTTCACCAAAAACATTTTCGGCCCATTTAAAATTCACAAACATGTTAGCCATCCAATGGCCCAACTGCTCAAGGCCCATGACACTTTGATAATCCAAAACACTTTTGGAAACCCTAGTCGTCATTGCCGTCGCCGGAGCTCCGTCGCCGGATTGCGGCAACAAAATTTTTTTTTTTTTATTTTGATAGGGCATTTCGGGCAGCCCCTCGGGCAGCCCTTGCTGCCCGTTTCAGGCAGCCCCTCGGGCAACCCGAGGTGCCCGAAATGGGCAGCATGTTGCAGCCGAAATTTTTCTCCAAGATGGCCTCGATTTTTGATGCAAAAAATATCTCAAGCGGTTAGAAATCAATCTCAACATAATATCTTGTATTTGCTACACAAAAACGTAACCATAGCTCGGATACCACTTGAAAGGGGATCGGTTACGGTGGCCGGAAGCGCAACGGAAGTTTAAAATCGAATTTTAAGGGAAAAATTTCGGCCACCATGCATTTGGTGTAGCAAATACAAAAACACAACTATGTCATACATTGGCTAGTTTACATATAACAATAGCTATCAGTCCAGTATTGGAATGGCACCGTATAATGCATTATATGGTAGAAAATGTCGATCTCCAGTACATTGGGATGAAATAGGAGAAAGGAAATTATTAGGCCCTGAATTGGTACAACAGACAGCCGAATTGGTAACCAAGATCAGAGAAAGAATGCACACCGCCAAGAGTCGACAGAAGAGTTATGCTGATGTGCGACGTTGTCGATTGGAATTTCAAGTTGGTGACCATGTATTTGTAAAGATATCACCATTGAAGGGCATTTTACGTTTTGGTAAGAAAGGAAAATTGAGTCCAAGATATATCGGTCCATTTGAAATCTTGGAAAGAATAGGAGACAGAGCCTACCGAGTTGCTTTACCACCGAACTTGTCAAATGTTCATAATGTTTTTCACGTTTCCTTGCTACGAAAGTATTTGGCCAATCCTTCTCATGTTCTTCATTATGAACCATTGGAGCTTGCATCGAATCTCTCATATGAAGAACGACCGGTCCAAATCCTTGATAGGAAATCAAAAGTGTTACGAGGCAAGGAAATACCTTTGGTGAAACTACTATGGCGCAACCATGCAATTGAAGAAGCAACTTGGGAGCGAGAAGACGAGATCCAACAGAGATATCCTGAATTATTTGGTACGTCAAATTTCGAGGACGAAATTCTTTAAAAGATGGGAGAATTGTAATACCCGGTTACTCGTACAAATGATAATAATGCGTTTATGTCATTTATTATGTAGTATTTAGCTCATTAGATTTCACGTGATGATTGAAGTATCAATATTGAGATTGAACATGAGTTTTATATTGTCTATGGTGTATCGAGAATGAATAAATAGTTATAGTAAGATGTGTAGGTGATGGTAGTGTAATGGAATTTGTGGGAAATGAGATGTAAATATGGTAGTTCGTACGGGTTTTAGCATAATGATTTGAATATTGATCCAAATTTAGTAAATGCTACAACTTTCACGTAAGGCCATAACCATTAGAAAGCTAAGATATAATGCTACAACTTTCACGTTTTGGGTTTTGTCCAAATCATTGTGAAAGACAAGCCAAAAGTGCCCCGAAGTGTGTCGCGTATAACGTCATTCCTTCACTGACACATGTTAGGAGAATAGTCATAACTTTTTACTCAGACCTTCAAATGACCTGAAACCAATTGGAGATTCAATCCAAGAATAGGGCTACAACTTTCTAGTTTACCATTTTTTCAGATTATGAAGGGAAGAACCGTTTCTGAAGCGATTTTTGATGAAACAGGGTGCAGAGTCGAAACCTGTGCGCCCGGGCCGAGGTAAATATCCGCCCGGGCGGCCCTGCATAGAAAAGAAAATTTTTTGGACCGAGAGTTACCCGCCTGGGCGGTAAAATATGTCCGCCCGAGCGCTGCTTGCTGTATAAAAAGATAAGGATCGACTTTTCCAAGCATTCCTACCATTCTTACCTTCATTTACAGCAAGAACACGAAGTAAAACAAGAAATCTTCCTCCCAAAAGCTCCCTTTTTCATTCCTTTCACAGAATTGAAGTTAGAATTAAGTTCTCCATCACAAGAACTTCATAAGGGTGTAAGTTTTCATCTTTTTAATGGTTGTTATACATGTATAAGACCATATAGATATAGTGATTGGATTTTTGATATATTTGACAGTATAGCAGCGAGATACATCGTCTCAAACAAGTACTCGTACGCTTGGACTGTAAGTTGGCATGTTCTTGAAGTAATATATGAGTAATATTATGATTTCAAACACTTCCCATTGATTATTGCTATATGTACATTGTTAGTATCTTATTGATGAAAACATAGCAGCACATTCCATTGTTATATATTAAATATGTAAGAAACTCATGAATATTGATGATAGGTGCTATGTAATGAACATGAACATGAACATTGAAAGGAAAAGGACTGATTTTACATGATATAGAGCTTGTTGACATCATGGGTGGTTTTAAGTCCACCAAAGCTATTGGCCAATATATGTTCATGGGGCGTGGGGTTGCCAAAGGTTGCTCCCTGACGTCCAACACAGTAGTAGCTATATAATAAAGCAAACACGGTAGTACAGGTCAACTAATGAGGCTCAAGTACAAAAATGAACATGAATATATGCTATGACATGGTTTAAAGATTCATTGTTGTCACGACATGATATGTAGTTCTTTCGACGCATATTGATACGTACAAGTGCCAACTTATTGAGTTTTTTAAACTCACGTAGCTCATGTATTACAGGATCAGGTAGTGAAGAGACGTAGGATGCCGGTTCGCCAATGGATGCTAGTGACGTGCCCTACCTCGACAAGAACCGGGAGTTATTATTGTATAGCTTCCGCATATGTATTGTAGTAGATTTTATAGGAGGGTTTGAAACAAGTTCCATGTGATGGATGATGATACAAAGTATGTTTGTATATGAGAATATGTTCATAAGTGTGTATGAATAGTATGGCTTGTGTTTTTGGTGTATACAAAATATAGGGACATCATGCCAAAATTTTTATAATCCGTTAAAGTGATGCCTCTTGTTTGACTTGCTTCATACTATAGTTATATCATTCAAACCTTATTCTGATTATGGTAATTATGCTAAGTATAGGGTAAGGGTGTCACAATTAGGTTGAATGGCATGCCTAGGACTATTGATTCTGGTCGCGATGTTAAATTCTTGAGTTACTTTTGGAATACTTTATGGGTTAAACTTGGCACAAAATTGTTGTTTTCTACTACTTGTCATCCTCAAACGGATGGACAAACTGAAGTTGTCACTAGAACTTTGGGAACACTTTTGCGTGCTATTCTTAAAAAGAACTTGGATTGACATTTCTAGGGACTTTATTTTGGGGTTGCCTAGGACTAAGAAGAGGAGGGATTCTATTTTTGTTGTTGTGGATAGAATCTCTAAGATGGCACATTTTATAGCTTGTCATAAAACCGATGACGCTTCAAACATTGCGGATTTGTTCTTTAGAGAAGTCGTTAGGTTGCATGGCATACCTAGGACTATTGATTCTGGTCGCGATGTTAAATTTTTGGGTTACTTTTGGAATACTTTATGGGCTAAACTTGGCACAAAATTGTTGTTTTCTACTACTTGTCATCCTCAAATTGATGGACAAACTGAAGTTGTCAATAGAACGTTGGGAACACTTTTGCGTGCTATTCTTAAAAAGAACTTGGATTGACATTTCTATGGACTTTATTTTGGGGTTGCCTAGGACTAAGAAGGGGAGGGATTCAAGTTTTGTTGTTGTGGATAGATTCTCTAAGATGGCACATTTTATAGCTTGTCATAAAACCGATGATGCTTCAAACATTGCGGATTTGTTCTTTAGAAAAGTCGTTAGGTTGAATGGCATGCCTAGGACTATTGATTCTGGTCGCGATGTAAAATTCTTGAGTTACTTTTGGAATACTTTATGGGTTAAACTTGGCACAAAATTGTTGTTTTCTACTACTTGTCATCCTCAAACGGATGGACAAACTGAAGTTGTCACTAGAACTTTGGGAACACTTTTGCGTGCTATTCTTAAAAAGAACTTGGATTGACATTTCTAGGGACTTTATTTTGGGGTTTCCTAGGACTAAGAAGGGGGGGATTCTATTTCTGTTGTTATGGATAGATTCTCTAAGATGGCACATTTGTAGCTTGTCATAAAACCGATGATGCTTCAAATATTGCGGATTTGTTCTTTAGAGAAGTCGTTAGGTTGCATGGCATGCCTAGGACTATTGTGTCTGGTCGCGATGTTAATTCTTGAGTTACTTTTGGAATACTTTATGGGCTAAACTTGGCACAAAATTGTTGATTTCTACTACTTGTCTTCCTCAAACGGATTGACAAACTGAAGTTGACACTAGAACTTTGGGAACACTTTTGCGTGCTATTCTTAAAAAGAACTTGGATTGACACTTCTATGGACTTTATTTTGGGGTTGCCTAGTTCTAAGAAGGGGAGGGATTCTATTTTTGTTGTTGTGGATAGATTGTCTAAAATGGCTTATTTTATAGCTTTTCATAAAACCGATGATGCTTCAAACATTGCGGATTTGTTCTTTATAGAAGTCGTTAGGTTGCATGGAGTGCCTAGGACTATTGTTTCTGGTCGCGATGTTAAATTCTCGAGTTACTTTTGGAAGACTTTATGGGCTAAACTTGGCACAAAATTATTGTTTTCCACTACTTCTCATCCTCAAACGGATGGACAAACTGAAGTTGTCAATAGAACTTTGGGAACACTTTTACGTGCTATTCTTAAAAATAACTTGGATTAACATTTCTATGGATTTTATTTTGGGTTGCCTAGGACTAAGAAGGGGAGGGATTCTATTTTTGTTGTTGTGGATAGATTCTCTAAGATGGCACATTTTATAGCTTGTCATAAAACCGATGACGCTTCAAACATTGCGGATTTGTTCTTTAGAGAAGTCGTTAGGTTGCATGGCATGCCTAGTACTATTGATTCTGGTCGCGGTGTTAAATTCTTGGGTTACTTTTGGAATACTTTATGGGCTAAACTTGGCACAAAATTGTTGTTTTCTACTACTTGCCATCCTCAAACTGATGGACAAACTGAAGTTGTCAATATAACGTTGGGAACACTTTTGCGTGCTATTCTTAAAAAGAACTTGGATTGACATTTCTATGAACTTTGTTTTGGGGTTGCCTAGGACTAACAATGGGAGGGATTCTATTTTTGTTGTTGTGGACAGATTCTCTAAAATGGCACATTTTATAGCTTGTCATAAAACCGATGATGCTTCAAACATTGCGGATTTGTTCTTTAGAAAAGTCGATAGGTTGATTGGCATGCCTAGGACTATTGATTCGGGTCGCGATGTTAAATTCTTGAGTTACTTTTGGAATACTTTATGGGCTAAACTTGGCACAAAATTGTTGTTTTCTACTACTTGCCATCCTCAAACTGATGAACAAACTGAAGTTGTCAATAGAACGTTGGGAACACTTTTGCGTGCTATTCTTAAAAAGAACTTGGATTGACATTTCTATGAACTTTATTTTGGGGTTGCCTAGAACTAAGAAGGTGAGGGATTCTATTTTTGTTGTTGTGGATAGATTCTCTAAAATGGCACATTTTATAGCTTGTCATAAAACTGATGATGCTTCAAACATTGCGGATTTGTTCTTTAGAAAAGTCGTTAGGTTGAATGGCATGCCTAGGAATATTGATTCTGGTCGCGATGTTAAATTCTTGAGTTACTTTTGGAATACTTTATGGGCTAAATTTGGCACAAAATTGTTGTTTTCTACTACTTGTCATCCTCAAACGGATGGACAAATTGAAGTTGTCACTAGAACTTTGGGAACACTTTTGCGTGCTATTATTAAAAAGAACTTGGATTGACACTTCTATGGATTTTATTTTGGGGTTGCCTAGGACTAAATAGGGGAGGGATTCTATTTTTGTTGTTGTGGATAGATTGTCTAAAATGGCACATTTTATAGCTTTTCATAAAACCGATGATGCTTCAAACATTGCGGATTTGTTCTTTAGAGAAGTCGTTAGGTTGCATGACATGCCTAGGACTATTGTTTCTGGTCGCGATGTTAAATTCTCGAGTTACTTTTGGAAGACTGTATGGGCTAAACTTGGCACAAAATTTTTGTTTTCCACTACTTCTCATCCTCAAACGGATGGACAAACTGAAGTTGACACTAGAACTTTGGGAACACTTTTGCGTGCTATTCTTAAAAAGAACTTGGATTGACACTTCTATGGACTTTATTTTGGGGTTGCCTAGCTCTAAGAAGGGGAGGGATTCTATTTTTGTTGTTGTGGATAGATTGTCTAAAATGGCACATGTAAGGCTCGAGAATTATTCGTTGTCATTGATGTTAGACTTGTGGAAATAAGAATGCATGAATTATGAGATTTTGAGCAGCAGGGCCGAAGCTACACCGCACTCGCGGTGTTAGGGATACAGCACCCGGGGTGCATTGAGAGGAAATTAGTGAAATTGTGCGAACAGACACCGCACCCGCGGTGTTAGCAAGACCGCCCCCGCAGTGTGAGACCGCACCCGCGGTCATGTAAGGACCGCACCCGCGGTCTAGGTGCTGCACTGTTAGATTAATTTGCCGTGAGCACTGCGCACCCGCGCTCTTGAGTTGCCGCACCCGCGGTTTGCATGCGAAAATGCCACCTTTGAATTTCGTGTTGACACATGGCTTGGGGTATATAAGCTTGCATGACACCTCATTTTCTTCATCTGATCAGTAAGTAGGAACCGAGAGAGCTTGGAGGGAGGAGCTTTCATTCTTTTGATCTTTAACTTGAGAGTTTGAATGATTTAGCCATCCGATTTATATTCCGAGTTAAGATTTGTGATCCTTGCATCGTTGGCTACGAAAGGATGTAAGTATATTCCATTTTCAGCATGTTTCGAAATAATGATGTTGGGGAAATTCAGATTTGAGTTAAAATATGAGTTCGTGATATATTGAGCATTATATATTCGTTGTCGGATCGATTTTCGGACACCGTAGGCTATTGTTTCGATTTTCAGCATGTGTTAAGTTACGGTTGTTCAGATTTCAGCCTATGTATTGAGGTGTGATGAGATTATGAGTTGATTATGATCGAGTATGATATTCTTGAGTTATCGGTATCGAAGAATTATGCCGTTACGCCGTCGAATTGCATTGAAACCGATGTTAGCTTTGTATATTGATTTGTTTGAGATGTATATGATTGAAGTGCACATTGTTTATGCCATTTCAGATTTGTATTGGCTATTGTGAACTCGAGACTTCGACTACGACACCGACTATTCGATAAGAAAGGTATAACTCATGTGGTCACGGGATTGCACAACTCGATTCAGATTTGATACGAGTTTCCCTAAATCACATACTAGATTGTTATTACATTTGATTATGTAATGCCTTGTTTATTGATTTATATTCGAGTCTGAGATAGGAGAGATTGGCAGACTTGCCAAAACTAGACATTTCGGTGTATCGACGCATAGGAGCAGATTTGCTATATGTGTAGACCCTCGATACAGAGTTGACCGAAGTCTAGGAATAAGACGTACCGTCGCCCCGAGTGATTGGGTAGGTGACAGACCGTCTTATTCACACCGGGATCCCTAGATTAGAAATGAGTCGAGTCAAGATTTGAATGTTGAATACAGATTTGTATTCTTCTACATGTTTAGATTTTATTCATGTTAATTGATATATGCTATGCTTTTTTACATGATTTATGACATTGCATGCATCCATGTTTTATACTGGGATATGTTCTCACCGGAGTTATCCGGCTGTTGTCGTGTCTGTATGTGTGCATGGCAACAGGTGGGGCAGGATCGGGGTCACGAGCTAGATGAGAGATGATGATAGCGTGGAGATTTCGGGCATTGAGATTACTAGTGTTTCCTTATGAAACTTGTACTACTTATGTTTGTAGTTGTCATTTGAACACTAGTGAATGTTTGTACGAACAGACATGTATGTACATTATGTTGTTTATTTCAGTTAACGACATGTTATGCTTTATCTAAACATTTGAATTAATGTTAAAAGAAAATTTTTGACCCACATTTTCGAACAAAGATCCAATTAAATCCCAAAAGAATTGGGTTAGAGCCCGGGTCCCCACAACAGGTGGTATCAGAGCCGTAGGTTCTGTAGACTGAGATAGAGTAGTATGAGCGGGGTAGATCGAGTCATCTTCCTTGCTTTTGAGATGCTAGCATGCTTTATTGCTTTCCCTATTATATGTTGTGTTGTATTATCTGAATTGATTTACAGCATTTCAAGCCTGAATCAGAACCGATTCTCGATCAGAGTCTATGATCAGAGGAGGGCTGAGACAGATGATATTGATTGGGTACTAATAAGTTTGATAATCAGATTTATGCCGCCTAGACGAGTGCCACAGCCAGAGCAGGGTAGCACATCAGGTGCACAGATGGATGTTACCGCTACACCGATGGAGACCTTATTGAAGAGATTTCAGTCTTTCCATCCGCCTACCCTGAAGGGCACAGAGAGTGCAGTAGAGTGCGAGAGCTGGCTCGATGATATCGAGATGTTGTTTGAGTCTTTGGCTTACACTGACGAACGACGTGTGAAGCTGATAGGGCATCAGATGCAAGAGGTTGCCAAGAGCTGGTGGTTGACGACGAAGAGAGCCTTGGAGCACCGAGGCATTGATATCACGTGGAAAGTTTTTAAAGATGAGTTCTACCAGCGATTCTTCCCCGTTTCCTACCGAAAGGATAAAGGAGCTGAATTTGCAAATCTGAGGCAGGGACAGTGGAATATCAAGGAGTATGTGGCTAAATTTTCTGCATTGCTACGATTTGCACCGCATGTGGCCGGAAACGACGAGGCAGTGGCCGATCATTTCATCAACGGGCTGAATCCCGATGTCTTTACTTTGGTGAACACGGGCCGGCGTAGTACTTTTTCGGAGGCACTGAACCGAGCGAAGGGAGCAGAGGCTGGCTTGATCAGGCAGCGAGGAGCTTCCTAAGGTGTTCAGGGGCAGAGACCGCCACAGTCCACGACCGTACAGTTTCCACCACCTCCTCCTCGTTTTGACAGTGGAGCTAGTGGTAGTGGCAAGAAGGATTTTCTGAAGGCTAAAGGCAAACAGTTTAAGAAATCTGGGAGCAGTTCATCGAGTTCGAGTGGATCTCGACAGAGAGGTCAGGGGTCAGAGAATAGTGGCGTATACTGTGGTTCGTGCGGAGGGCGACATGCGACGGAGCAGTGTCAAGAAGTTCTGGGACGCTGCAACATCTGTAGGCAACAGGGACACTTCACCAGAGTTTGTCCCCAGAGAGGTGCACAACGATTCCAGAGCACAGGATCATCAGCACCAGCGCCACAGATGGAGAGACAGGCATCCTCTGTGCACTCCTTTCAGCCACCCTCCACACAGACTCAGCAAAGACCAGGAGGTAGTCAGACTGTGAGTCAGCCTCCCAGACAGCAGGCACGTGTCTTTGCCCTGACAGAGGAGCAGGCGCAGGAGGCGCCAGATGACGTCGTTGCAGGTAACTGTTTTCTTTGCGGTTATCCTGCATATGTGTTGATTGACACAGGGGCATCTCATACATTTATATCTGAACATTTTGCATTGAGACATTCATTGCCTGTTGAGTCGTTGTCGACAGTAGTGTCTATAGCTTCTCCGTTGGGAAGTGGTTTGATATCTGTGACTACTGTTAGACACTGTATGCTTCAGTTTGAGGGGCATGAGATTGATCTTGATTGTGTAGTACTTGGTTTAGCTGATTTTGACTGTATAGTTGGCATAGACATGTTGACCAAGTACAGGGCCACTGTAGATTGTTTCCACAAGATTGTCAGATTCAGACCCGACATGACAGATGAGTGGAAATTCTACGGCAAGGGTTCCAGATCTCGGATTCCCTTAGTATCTGCCCTGACTATGAGTAGATTGTTACAGACAGGAGCAGAGGGGTTCCTCATTTATTCAGTAGACCTACTGAAGTCGAGCCCAGCATTGGCAGATTTGCCAGTGGTTTGCGAGTTTGCAGATGTTTTTCCTGATGAGATTCCAGGGTTGCCTCCGGTTCGAGAGGTTGATTTCAGCATAGATCTTATGCCCGGTTCTGTTCCTATTTCGAGAGCTCCGTATAGGATGGCGCCGATAGAGCTGAAAGAGTTGAAAGCACAGTTGGAGGATCTTCTGTCCAAGGGATATATCAGACCCAGTGTATCTCCTTGGGGTGCTCCGGTGCTTTTCGTTAGAAAGAAAGATGGTTGGATGCGACTGTGTATTGATTACAGACAGTTGAACAAGGCAACAGTGAAGAACAAATATCCGTTGCCGCGCATCGACGATTTATTTGACCAGTTACAGGAATCTTCGGTATATTCGAAGATTGATTTGAGATCAGGGTATCATCAGCTCCGAGTTAGAGACGTTGATATTCCAAAGACTGCATTCCGAACCAGGTATGGACATTACGAGTTTGTTGTTATGCCTTTCGGTTTGACGAATGCACCTGCGGTGTTTATGAGTTTGATGAACCGCATTTTTCAGAGATATTTAGATGAATTTGTGATTGTGTTTATTGACGACATTTTGGTGTATTCGAAGAGTTTGACTGAGCATGCAGATCATCTGAGAATTGTATTGAAGACTTTGAGGAATGAGCGGTTGTATGCCAAACTGTCCAAGTGTGAATTCTGGCTGAGACAGGTTGTCTTCTTGGGGCATATTATATCTTGAGATGGTATTGCGGTAGATCCGAGTAAAGTTGAGGCTGTAATCAGTTGGCCGAGACCGACTTCTGTGCCTGAGATACGCAGTTTCATGGGTCTAGCCGGGTATTATCGACGTTTTATCCGAGATTTCTCCAGTATAGTGAAGCCTATCACTCAGTTGACCCAGAAGAATATGCCATTTGTGTGGTCCGAAGATTGTGAAGCCAGTTTTGTAGAGCTGAAGAAGAGGCTGACTAGTGCGCCTGTCTTGACGATTCCTGCAGGTACAGGTGAGTTCGTTGTATACTGTGACGCATCTCACAGAGGGTTAGGATGTGTTCTTATGCAGCGAGGGCACGTGATAGCATACGCCTCTAGACAGCTGAAGCCACACGAGACTCGTTATCCGATTCATGATCTTGAATTGGCGGCGATTGTGTTTGCACTTAAGATCTGGCGTCATTATCTGTATGGCGAGAAATTCGAGATTTATTCCGATCATAAGAGCTTGAAGTATCTCTTTTCTCAGTCAGAGTTGAACATGAGACAGCGACGATGGCTTGATCTGTTGAAAGATTTTGATTGCGAGATCAAGTACCATCCAGGAAAGTCGAATGCAGCGGCAGACGCCTTGAGTCGAATGGTATGTTCTTTGTCCTTGTCGACTATAGGTGTATCGAGTTTAGTAGAAGATTGTTGCTTGTCTGGATTGACATTTGATACAGAGAGTAGACCGCTGCGACTTGCTGCGATTCAGATTGAGCCAGATCTGATTTCGAGGATCAAAGAAGCACAAAGAATTGATCCGAGCGTGCAGAGATCGATTGATATGGTCAGAGCTGGTCATATATCAGAATATCAGGTCAGAGATTCTGTTCTGTATGTGAATAACCGCTTAGTAGTGCCAGAGATTTCAGATTTGAGACGACAGATCATGTCGGAGGCACACTGTAGTCGGTTCAGCATTCATCCTGGTGGTAGGAAGATGTATAACGACTTGAAGACACAATTTTGGTGGAAACAGATGAAGACAGACATTGCAGAATTCGTGTCTAGATGCCTAAATTGCCAGCGGGTGAAGGCAGAAAGAAAGAAGCCCGGAGGTTTACTTCAGAGTTTGTATGTTCCTGAATGGAAATGGGACCACATTTCCATGGACTTCGTGACGAAGTTACCTCGATCTTCGCGGGGCTGTGACGCGATTTGGGTTGTGATAGACAGACTGACCAAATCAGCGTGTTTTATTCCGTACAGGATGACCTATCGACATGATCAGATGGCAGAGTTGTATGTCAAGGAGGTCGTCAGATTGCACGGTGTGCCGAAGTCGATAGTATCAGATCGTGATCCACGATTCACTTCTCACTTTTGGCACAGCTTGCAGCAGTCTTTGGGTACGACTCTACACCTGAGCACTGCTTATCATCCCCAGACAGACGGACAGTCAGAGCGGACTATCCAGACTTTAGAGGACATGCTGAGAGCTGTAGTACTAGATTTTGGTACTAGTTGGCAAGACTCATTGCCGTTGTGTGAGTTTTCATACAACAACAGCTATCAGACGAGCATAGAGATGGCACCGTTCGAAGCTTTATACGGAAAGAAGTGCAGATCTCCGTTGTACTGGGATGATATTTCTGAAGTACCAGAGTTAGGGCCTGATATGATTCGTGAGATGACAGAAAAAGTGAAGATCATTCAGAAACGAATGAAGACGGCACAGGATAGGCAAGCGAAGTACGCAAATATTAGACGTAGACCGTTAGTATTCGAACAGGGAGACAGAGTATTTCTGAAGATTTCACCTTTCAGAGGCGTTGTCAGATTTGGCAAGCGAGGAAAGTTGTCTCCTAGATACGTCGGTCCGTATGAGATTCTTGAGAAGATTGGCGATCGAGCTTACAGACTTGCTCTTCCTCCTTCATTGTCTGGTATACATGACGTTTTTCATGTATCGATGTTGCGCAGATACATGCCGGATGATTCTCATGTCATTCAACCTGAAGAAGCCGAGTTAGATCAGACTTTGAGCTATGTTGAGCGACCGATTCAGATTCTTGATCGGAAGGAGAAATAGCTTAGAACCAAGACTATTCCGCTTGTGAAGGTTCAATGGAATCGTCATGGCGTCGAGGAAGCGACTTGGGAGACAGAGTCTGAAATGAGACAGAGGCATCCCGAGCTATTCTTATGATGTGAGTCTTTCTTCCCACTTTGACTTTACTGTTTTGTGTATACTTGCGTGATTACTGGTTTATGAGTTCGAGGACGAACTCTTGTCTAAGAGGGGGAGAAATGTAAGGCTCGAGAATTATTCGTTGTCATTGATGTTAGACTTGTGGAAATAAGAATGCATGAATTATGAGATTTTGAGCAGCAGGGCCGAAGCCACACCGCACCCGCGGTGTTAGGGATACAGCACCCGCGGTGCATTGAGAGGAAATTAGTGAAATTGTGCGAACAGACACCGCACCCGCGGTGTTAGCAAGACCGCCCCCGCAGTGTGAGACCGCACCCGCGGTCATGTAAGGACCGCACCCGCGGTCTAGGTGCTGCACTGTTAGATTAATTTGCCGTGAGCACAGCGCACCCGCGCTCTTGAGTTGCCGCACCCGCGGTTTGCATGCGAAAATGCCACCTTTGAATTTCGTGTTGACACATGGCTTGGGGTATATAAGCTTGCATGACACCTCATTTTCTTCATCTGATCAGTAAGTAGGAACCGAGAGAGCTTGGAGGGAGGAGCTTTCATTCTTTTGATCTTTAACTTGAGAGTTTGAATGATTTAGCCATCCGATTTATATTCCGAGTTAAGATTTGTGATCCTTGCATCGTTGGCTACGAAAGGATGTAAGTATATTCCATTTTCAGCATGTTTCGAAATAATGATGTTGGGGAAATTCAGATTTTAGTTAAAATATGAGTTCGTGATATATTGAGCATGATATATTCGTTGTCGGATCGATTTTCGGACACCGTAGGCTATTGTTTCGATTTTCAGCATGTGTTAAGTTACGGTTGTTCAGATTTCAGCCTATGTATTGAGGTGTGATGAGATTATGAGTTGATTATGATCGAGTATGATATTCTTGAGTTATCGGTATCGAAGAATTATGCCGTTACGCCGTCGAATTGCATTGAAACCGATGTTAGCTTTGTATATTGATTTGTTTGAGATGTATATGATTGAAGTGCACATTGTTTATGCCATTTCAGATTTGTATTGGCTATTGTGAACTCGAGACTTCGACTACGACACCGACTATTCGATAAGAAAGGTATAATTTATGTGGTCACGGGATTGCACAACTCGATTCAGATTTGATACGAGTTTCCCTAAATCACATACTAGATTGTTATTACATTTGATTATGTAATGCCTTGTTTATTGATTTATATTCGAGTCCTGAGATAGGAGAGATTGGCAGACTTGCCAAAACTAGACGTTTCGGTGTATCGACGCATAGGAGCAGATTTGCTATATGTGTAGACCCTCGATACAGAGTTGACCGAAGTCTAGGAATAAGACGTACCGTCGCCCCGAGTGGTTGGGTAGGTGACAGACCGTCTTATTCACACCGGGATCCCTAGATTAGAAATGAGTCGAGTCAAGATTTGAATGTTGAATACAGATTTGTATTCTTCTACATGTTTAGATTTTATTCATGTTAATTGATATATGCTATGCTTTTGTACATGATTTATGACATTGCATGCATCCATGTTTTATACTGGGATATGTTCTCACCGGAGTTATCCGGCTGTTGTCGTGTCTGTATGTGTGCAAGGCAACAGGTGGGGCAGGATCGGGGTCACGAGCTAGATGAGAGATGATGATAGCGTGGAGATCTCGGGCATTGCAGATTACTAGTGTTTCCTTATGAAACTTGTACTACTTATGTTTGTAGTTGTCATTTGAACACTAGTGAATGTTTGTACGAACAGACATGTATGTACATTATGTTGTTTATTTCAGTTAACGACATGTTATGCTTTATCTAAACATTTGAATTAATGTTAAAAGCAAATTTTTGACCCACATTTTCGAACAAAGATCCAATTAAATCCCAAAAGAATTGGGTTAGAGCCCGGGTCCCCACAGCACATTTTATAGCTTTTAATAAAACCGATGATGCTTCAAACATTGCGGATTTGTTCTTTAGAGAAGTCGTTAGGTTGCATGGCATGCCTAGGACTATTGTTTCTGGTCGCGATGTTAAATTCTCGAGTTACTTTTGGAAGACTGTATGGGCTAAACTTGGCACAAAATTGTTGTTTTCCACTACTTCTTATCCTCAAACGGATGGACAAACTGAAGTTGACACTAGAACTTTGGGAACACTTTTACGTGCTATTCTTAAAAAGAACTTGGATTAACATTTCTATGGATTTTATTTTGGGTTGCCTAGAACTAAGAAGGGGAGGGATTCTATTTTTGTTGTTGTGGATAGATTCTCTAAGATGGCACATTTTATAGCTTGTCATAAAACTGATGACGCTTCAAACATTGCGGATTTGTTCTTTAGAGAAGTCGTTAGGTTGCATGGCATGCCTAGGAATATTTATTCTGGTCGCGATGTTAAATTCTTGGGTTACTTTTGGAATACTTTATGGGCTAAACTTGGCACAAAATTGTTGTTTTCTACTACTTGCCATCCTCAAACTAATGGACAAACTGAAGTTGTCAATAGAACGTTGGGAACACTTTTGCGTGCTATTCTTAAAAAAAACTTGGATTGACATTTCTATGAACTTTGTTTTGGGGTTGCCTAGGACTAACAATGGGAGGGATTCTATTTTTGTTGTTGTGGATAGATTCTCTAAAATGGCACATTTTATAGCTTGTCGTAAACCGATGATGCTTCAAACATTGCGGATTTGTTCTTTAGAAAAGTCGTTAGGTTGAATGGCATGCCTAGGAATATTGATTCTGGTCGCGATGTTAAATTCTTGAGTTACTTTTGGAAAACTTTATGGGCTAAACTTGGCACAAAATTGTTGTTTTCTACTACTTGTCATCCACAAACGGATGGACAAATTGAAGTTGTCACTAGAACTTTGGGAACACTTTTGCGTGCTATTCTTAAAAAGAACTTGGATTGACATTTCTATGAACTTTATTTTGGGGTTGCCTAGGACTAAGAAGGGGAGGGATTCTATTTTTGTTGTTGTGGATAGATTCTCTAAAATGGCACATTTTATAGCTTGTCATAAAACTGATGATGCTTCAAACATTGCGGATTTGTTCTTTAGAAAAGTCGTTAGGTTGAATGGCATGCCTAGGAATATTGATTCTGGTCGCGATGTTAAATTCTTGAGTTACTTTTGGAATACTTTATGGGCTAAACTTGGCACAAAATTGTTGTTTTCTACTACTTGTCATCCTCAAACGGATGGACAAACTGAAGTTGTCACTAGAACTTTGGGAACACTTTTGCGTGCTATTCTTAAAAAGAACTTGGATTGACACTTCTATGGACTTTATTTTGGGGTTGCCTAGGACTAAGGAGGGGAGGGATTCTAGTTTTGTTGTTGTGGATAGATTGTCTAAAATGGCACATTTTATAGCTTTTCATTAAACCGATGATGCTTCAAACATTGCGGATTTGTTCTTTAGAGAAGTCGTTAGGTTGCATGACATGCCTAGGACTATTGTTTCTGGTCGCGATGTTAAATTCTCGAGGTACTTTTGGAAGACTTTATGGGCTAAACTTGGCACAAAATTGTTGTTTTCCACTACTTTTCATCCTCAAACGGATGGACAAACTGAAGTTGTCAATAGAACTTTGGGAACACTTTTACGTGCTATTCTTAAAAAGAACTTGGATTAACTTTTCTATGGATTTTATTTTGGGTTGCCTAGGACTAAGAAGGGGAGGGATTCTATTTTTGTTGTTGTGGATAGATTCTCTAAGATGGCACATTTTATAGCTTGTCATAAAACCGATGACGCTTCAAACATTGCGGATTTGTTCTTTAGAGATGTCGTTAGGTTGCATGGCATGCCTAGGACTATTGATTCTGGTCGCGGTGTTAAATTCTTGGGTTACTTTTGGAATACTTTATGGGCTAAACTTGGCACAAAATTGTTGTTTCTACTACTTGCCATCCTCAAACTGATGGACAAACTGAAGTTGTCAATAGAACGTTGGGAACACTTTTTTTCGTGCTATTCTTAAAAAGAACTTGGATTGACATTTCTATGAACTTTGTTTTGGGGTTGCCTAGGACTAACAATGGGAGGGATTCTATTTTTGTTGTTGTGGACAGATTCTCTAAAATGGCACATTTTATAGCTTGTCATAAAACCGATGATGCTTCAAACATTGCGGATTTGTTCTTTAGAAAAGTTGATAGGTTGAATGGCATGCCTAGGACTATTGATTCGGGTCGCGATGTTAAATTCTTGAGTTACTTTTGGAATACTTTATGGGCTAAACTTGGCACAAAATTGTTGTTTTCTACTACTTGCCATCCTCAAACTGATGAACAAACTGAAGTTGTCAATAGAACGTTGGGAACACTTTTGCGTGCTATTCTTAAAAAGAACTTGGATTGACATTTCTATGAACTTTATTTTGGGGTTGCCTAGGACTAAGAAGGTGAGGGATTCTATTTTTGTTGTTGTGGATAGATTCTCTAAAATGGCACATTTTATAGCTTGTCATAAAACTGATGATGCTTCAAACATTGCGGATTTGTTCTTTAGAAAAGTCGTTAGGTTGAATGGCATGCCTAGGAATATTGATTCTGGTCGCGATGTTAAATTCTTGAGTTACTTTTGGAAAACTTTATGGGCTAAACTTGGCACAAAATTGTTGTTTTCTACTACTTGTCATCCTCAAACGGATGGACAAATTGAAGTTGTCACTAGAACTTTGGGAACACTTTTGCGTGCTATTCTTAAAAAGAACTTGGATTGACACTTCTATGGACTTTATTTTGGGGTTGCCTAGGACTAAGAAGGGGAGGGATTCTATTTTTGTTGTTGTGGATAGATTGTCTAAAATGGCACATTTTATAGCTTTTCATAAAATCGATGATGCTTCAAACATTGCGGATTTGTTCTTTAGAGAAGTCGTTAGGTTGCATGACATGCCTAGGACTATTGTTTCTGGTCGAGATGTTAAATTCTTGAGTTACTTTTGGAAGACTTTATGGGCTAAACTTGGCACAAAATTGTTGTTTTCCACTACTTCTCATCCTCAAACGGATGGACAAACTGAAGTTGACACTAGAACTTTGGGAACACTTTTGCGTGCTATTCTTAAAAAGAACTTGGATTGACACTTCTATGGACTTTATTTTGGGGTTGCCTAGCTCTAAGAAGGGGAGGGATTCTATTTTTGTTGTTGTGGATAGATTGTCTAAAATGGCACATTTTATAGCTTTTCATAAAACCGATGATGCTTCAAACATTGCGGATTTGTTCTTTAGAGAAGTCCTTAGGTTGCATGGCATGCCTAGGACTATTGTTTCTGGTCGCGATGTTAAATTCTCGAGTTACTTTTGGAAGACTTTATGGGCTAAACTTGGCACAAAATTATTGTTTTCCACTACTTCTCATCCTCAAACGGATGGACAAACTGAAGTTGTCAATAGAACTTTGGGAACACTTTTACGTGCTATTCTTAAAAAGAACTTGGATTAACATTTCTATGGATTTTATTTTGGGTTGCCTAGGACTAAGAAGGGGAGGGATTCTATTTTTGTTGTTGTGGATAGATTCTCTAAGATGGCACATTTTATAGCTTGTCATAAAACTGATGACGCTTCAAACATTGCGGATTTGTTCTTTAGAGAAGTCGTTAGGTTGCATAGCAT
Organism: Primulina eburnea; assembly: GCF_022965805.1. NCBI lineage: Eukaryota > Viridiplantae > Streptophyta > Magnoliopsida > Lamiales > Gesneriaceae > Primulina > Primulina eburnea. The sequence goes on along the minus strand of NC_133108.1, from coordinate 25,609,989 downwards.
GCCTAGGAATATTTATTCTGGTCGCGATGTTAAATTCTTGGGTTACTTTTGGAATACTTTATGGGCTAAACTTGGCACAAAATTGTTGTTTTCTACTACTTGTCATCCTCAAACTGATAGACAAACTGAAGTTGTCAATAGAACGTTGGGAACACTTTTGCGTGCTATTCTTAAAAAAAACTTGGATTGACATTTCTATAAATTTTGTTTTGGGGTTGCCTAGGACTAACAATGGGAGGGATTCTATTTTTGTTGTTGTGGATAGATTCTCTAAAATGGCACATTTTATAGCTTGTCATAAACCGATGATGCTTCAAACATTGCGGATTTGTTCTTTAGAAAAGTCGTTAGGTTGAATGGCATGCCTAGGACTATTGATTCGGGTCGCGATGTTAAATTCTTGAGTTACTTTTGGAATACTTTATGGGCTAAACTTGGCACAAAATTGTTGTTTTCTACTACTTGCCATCCTCAAACTGATGAATAAACTGAAGTTGTCAATAGAACGTTGGGAACACTTTTGCGTACTATTCTTAAAAAGAACTTGGATTGACATTTCTATGAACTTTATTTTGGGGTTGCCTACGACTAAGAAGGGGAGGGATTCTATTTTTGTTGTTGTGGATAGATTCTCTAAAATGGCACATTTTATAGCTTGTCATAAAACTGGTGATGCTTCAAACATTGCGGATTTGTTCTTTAGAAAAGTCGTTAGGTTGAATGGCATGCCTAGGAATATTGATTCTGGTCGCGATGTTAAATTCTTGAGTTACTATTGGAATACTTTATGGGCTAAACTTTGCACAAAATTGTTGTTTTCTACTACTTGTCATCCTCAAACGGATGGACAAACTGAAGTTGTAACTAGAACTTTGGAAACACTTTTGCGTGCTATTCTTAAAAAGAACTTGGATTGACACTTCTATGGACTTTATTTTGGGGTTGCCTAGGACTAAGAAGGGGAGGGATTCTATTTTTGTTGTTGTGGATAGATTGTCTAAAATGGCACATTTTATAGCTTTTCATAAAACCGATGATGCTTCAAACATTGCGGATTTGTTCTTTAGAGAAGTCGTTAGGTTGCATGACATGCCTAGGACTATTGTTTCTGGTCGAGATGTTAAATTCTTGAGTTACTTTTGGAAGACTTTATGGGCTAAACTTGGCACAAAATTGTTGTTTTCCACTACTTCTCATCCTCAAACGGATGGACAAACTGAAGTTGACACTAGAACTTTGGGAACACTTTTGCGTGCTATTCTTAAAAAGAACTTGGATTGACACTTCTATGGACTTTATTTTGGGGTTGCCTAGCTCTAAGAAGGGGAGGGATTCTATTTTTGTTGTTGTGGATAGATTGTCTAAAATGGCACATTTTATAGCTTTTCATAAAACCGATGATGCTTCAAACATTGCGGATTTGTTCTTTAGAGAAGTCGTTAGGTTGCATGGCATGCCTAGGACTATTGTTTCTGGTCGCGATGTTAAATTCTCGAGTTACTTTTGGAAGACTTTATGGGCTAAACTTGGCACAAAATTATTGTTTTCCACTACTTCTCATCCTCAAACGGATGGACAAACTGAAGTTGTCAATAGAACTTTGGGAACACTTTTACGTGCTATTCTTAAAAAGAACTTGGATTAACATTTCTATGGATTTTATTTTGGGTTGCCTAGGACTAAGAAGGGGAGGGATTCTATTTTTGTTGTTGTGGATAGATTCTCTAAGATGGCACATTTTATAGCTTGTCATAAAACTGATGACGCTTCAAACATTGCGGATTTGTTCTTTAGAGAAGTCGTTAGGTTGCATAGCATGCCTAGGAATATTTATTCTGGTCGCGATGTTAAATTCTTGGGTTACTTTTGGAATACTTTATGGGCTAAACTTGGCACAAAATTGTTGTTTTCTACTACTTGTCATCCTCAAACTGATGGACAAACTGAAGTTGTCAATAGAACGTTGGGAACACTTTTGCGTGCTATTCTTAAAAAAAACTTGGATTGACATTTCTATAAATTTTGTTTTGGGGTTGCCTAGGACTAACAATGGGAGGGATTCTATTTTTGTTGTTGTGGATAGATTCTCTAAAATGGCACATTTTATTGCTTGTCATAAACCGATGATGCTTCAAACATTGCGGATTTGTTCTTTAGAAAAGTCGTTAGGTTGAATGGCATGCCTAGGACTATTGATTCGGGTCGCGATGTTAAATTCTTGAGTTACTTTTGGAATACTTTATGGGCTAAACTTGGCACAAAATTGTTGTTTTCTACTACTTGCCATCCTCAAACTGATGAATAAACTGAAGTTGTCAATAGAACGTTGGGAACACTTTTGCGTACTATTCTTAAAAAGAACTTGGATTGACATTTCTATGAACTTTATTTTGGGGTTGCCTACGACTAAGAAGGGGAGGGATTCTATTTTTGTTGTTGTGGATAGATTCTCTAAAATGGCACATTTTATAGCTTGTCATAAAACTGATGATGCTTCAAACATTGCGGATTTGTTCTTTAGAAAAGTCGTTAGGTTGAATGGCATGCCTAGGAATATTGATTCTGGTCGCGATGTTAAATTCTTGAGTTACTATTGGAATACTTTATGGGCTAAACTTTGCACAAAATTGTTGTTTTCTACTACTTGTCATCCTCAAACGGATGGACAAACTGAAGTTGTAACTAGAACTTTGGGAACACTTTTGCGTGCTATTCTTAAAAAGAACTTGGATTGACACTTCTATGGACTTTATTTTGGGGTTGCCTAGGACTAAGAAGGGGAGGGATTCTATTTTTGTTGTTGTGGATAGATTGTGTAAAATGGCACATTTTATAGCTTTTCATAAAACCGGTGATGCTTCAAACATTGCGGATTTGTTCTTTAGAGAAGTCGTTAGGTTGCATGACATGCCTAGGACTATTGTTTCTGGTCGCGATGTTAAATTCTCGAGTTACTTTTGGAAGACTTTATGGGCTAAACTTGGCACAAAATTGTTGTTTTCCACTACTTCTTATCCTCAGACGGATGGACAAACTGAAGTTGACACTAGAACTTTGGGAACACTTTTACGTGCTATTCTTAAAAAGAACTTGGATTAACATTTCTATGGATTTTATTTTGGGTTGCCTAGAACTAAGAAGGGGAGGGATTCTATTTTTGTTGTTGTGGATAGATTCTCTAAGATGGCACATTTTATAGCTTGTCATAATACTGATGACGCTTCAAACATTGCGGATTTGTTCTTTAGAGAAGTCGTTAGGTTGCATGGCATGCCTAGGAATATTTATTCTGGTCGCGATGTTAAATTCTTGGGTTACTTTTGGAATACTTTATGGGCTAAACTTGGCACAAAATTGTTGTTTTCTACTACTTGCCATCCTCAAACTGATGGACAAACTGAAGTTGTCAATAGAACGTTGGGAACACTTTTGCGTGCTATTCTTAAAAAAAACTTGGATTGACATTTCTATGAACTTTGTTTTGGGGTTGCCTAGGACTAACAATGGGAGGGATTCTATTTTTGTTGTTGTGGATAGATTCTCTAAAATGGCACATTTTATAGCTTGTCGTAAACCGATGATGCTTCAAACATTGCGGATTTGTTCTTTAGAAAAGTCGTTAGGTTGAATGGCATGCCTAGGAATATTGATTCTGGTCGCGATGTTAAATTCTTGAGTTACTTTTGGAAAACTTTATGGGCTAAACTTTGCACAAAATTGTTGTTTTCTACTACTTGTCATCCTCAAACGGATGGACAAATTGAAGTTGTCACTAGAACTTTGGGAACACTTTTGCGTGCTATTCTTAAAAAGAACTTGGATTGACATTTCTATGAACTTTATTTTGGGGTTGCCTAGGACTAAGAAGGGGAGGGATTCTATTTTTGTTGTTGTGGATAGATTCTCTAAAATGGAACATTTTATAGCTTGTCATAAAACTCATGATGCTTCAAACATTGCGGATTTGTTCTTTAGAAAAGTCGTTAGGTTGAATGGCATGCCTAGGAATATTGATTCTGGTCGCGATGTTAAATTCTTGAGTTACTTTTGGAATACTTTATGGGCTAAACTTGGCACAAAATTGTTGTTTTCTACTACTTGTCATCCTCAAACGGATGGACAAACTGAAGTTGTCACTAGAACTTTGGGAACACTTTTGCGTGCTATTCTTAAAAAGAACTTGGATTGACACTTCTATGGACTTTATTTTGGGGTTGCCTAGGACTAAGGAGGGGAGGGATTCTATTTTTGTTGTTGTGGATAGATTGTCTAAAATGGCACATTTTATAGCTTTTCATAAAACCGATGATGCTTCAAACATTGCGGATTTGTTCTTTAGAGAAGTCGTTAGGTTGCATGACATGCCTAGGACTATTGTTTCTGGTCGCGATGTTAAATTCTCGAGGTACTTTTGGAAGACTTTATGGGCTAAACTTGGCACAAAATTGTTGTTTTCCACTACTTTTCATCCTCAAACGGATGGACAAACTGAAGTTGTCAATAGAACTTTGGGAACACTTTTACGTGCTATTCTTAAAAAGAACTTGGATTAACATTTCTATGGATTTTATTTTGGGTTGCCTAGGACTAAGAAGGGGAGGGATTCTATTTTTGTTGTTGTGGATAGATTCTCTAAGATGGCACATTTTATAGCTTGTCATAAAACCGATGACGCTTCAAACATTGCGGATTTGTTCTTTAGAGATGTCGTTAGGTTGCATGGCATGCCTAGGACTATTGATTCTGGTCGCGGTGTTAAATTCTTGGGTTACTTTTGGAATACTTTATGGGCTAAACTTGGCACAAAATTGTTGTTTTCTACTACTTGCCATCCTCAAACTGATGGACAAACTGAAGTTGTCAATAGACCGTTGGGAACACTTTTGCGTGCTATTCTTAAAAAGAACTTGGATTGACATTTCTATGAACTTTGTTTTGGGGTTGCCTAGGACTAACAATGGGAGGGATTCTATTTTTGTTGTTGTGGACAGATTCTCTAAAATGGCACATTTTATAGCTTGTCATAAAACCGATGATGCTTCAAACATTGCGGATTTGTTCTTTAGAAAAGTTGATAGGTTGAATGGCATGCCTAGGACTATTGATTCGGGTCGCGATGTTAAATTCTTGAGTTACTTTTGGAATACTTTATGGGCTAAACTTGGCACAAAATTGTTGTTTTCTACTACTTGCCATCCTCAAACTGATGAACAAACTGAAGTTGTCAATAGAACGTTGGGAACACTTTTGCGTGCTATTCTTAAAAAGAACTTGGATTGACATTTCTTTGAACTTTATTTTGGGGTTGCCTAGGACTAAGAAGGTGAGGGATTCTATTTTTGTTGTTGTGGATAGATTCTCTAAAATGGCACATTTTATAGCTTGTCATAAAACTGATGATGCTTCAAACATTGCGGATTTGTTCTTTAGAAAAGTCGTTAGGTTGAATGGCATGCCTAGGAATATTGATTCTGGTCGCGATGTTAAATTCTTGAGTTACTTTTGGAAAACTTTATGGGCTAAACTTGGCACAAAATTGTTGTTTTCTACTACTTGTCATCCTCAAACGGATGGACAAATTGAAGTTGTCACTAGAACTTTGGGAACACTTTTGCGTGCTATTCTTAAAAAGAACTTGGATTGACACTTCTATGGACTTTATTTTGGGGTTGCCTAGGACTAAGAAGGGGAGGGATTCTATTTTTGTTTTTGTGGATAGATTGTCTAAAATGGCACATTTTATAGCTTTTCATAAAACCGATGATGCTTCAAACATTGCGGATTTGTTCTTTAGAGAAGTCGTTAGGTTGCATTACATGCCTAGGACTATTGTTTCTGGTCGAGATGTTAAATTCTCGAGTTACTTTTGGAAGACTTTATGGGCTAAACTTGGCACAAAATTGTTGTTTTCCACTACTTCTCATCCTCAAACGGATGGACAAACTGAAGTTGACACTAGAACTTTGGGAACACTTTTGCGTGCTATTCTTAAAAAGAACTTGGATTGACACTTCTATGGACTTTATTTTGGGGTTGCCTAGCTCTAAGAAGGGGAGGGATTCTATTTTTGTTGTTGTGGATAGATTGTTTAAAATGGCACATTTTATAGCTTTTCATAAAACCGATGATGCTTCAAACATTGCGGATTTGTTCTTTAGAGAAGTCGTTAGGTTGCATGGCATGCCTAGGACTATTGTTTCTGGTCGCGATGTTAAATTCTCGAGTTACTTTTGGAAGACTTTATGGGCTAAACTTGGCACAAAATTATTGTTTTCCACTACTTCTCATCCTCAAACGGATGGACAAACTGAAGTTGTCAATAGAACTTTGGGAACACTTTTACGTGCTATTCTTAAAAAGAACTTGGATTAACATTTCTATGGATTTTATTTTGGGTTGCCTAGGACTAAGAAGGGGTGGGATTCTATTTTTGTTGTTGTGGATAGATTCTCTAAGATGGCACATTTTATAGCTTGTCATAAAACTGATGACGCTTCAAACATTGCGGATTTGTTCTTTAGAGAAGTCGTTAGGTTGCATGGCATGCCTAGGAATATTTATTCTGGTCGCGATGTTAAATTCTTGGGTTACTTTTGGAATACTTTATAGGCTAAACTTGGCACAAAATTGTTGTTTTCTACTACTTGTCATCCTCAAACTGATGGACAAACTGAAGTTGTCAATAGAACGTTGGGAACACTTTTGCGTGCTATTCTTAAAAAAAACTTGGATTGACATTTCTATAAATTTTGTTTTGGGGTTGCCTAGGACTAACAATGTGAGGGATTCTATTTTTGTTGTTGTGGATAGATTCTCTAAAATGGCACATTTTATAGCTTGTCATAAACCGATGATGCTTCAAACATTGCGGATTTGTTCTTTAGAAAAGTCGTTAGGTTGAATGGCATGCCTAGGACTATTGATTCGGGTCGCGATGTTAAATTCTTGAGTTACTTTTGGAATACTTTATGGGCTAAACTTGGCACAAAATTGTTGTTTTCTACTACTTGCCATCCTCAAACTGATGAACAAACTGAAGTTGTCAATAGAACGTTGGGAACACTTTTGCGTACTATTCTTAAAAAGAACTTGGATTGACATTTCTATGAACTTTATTTTGGGGTTGCCTACGACTAAGAAGGGGAGGGATTCTATTTTTGTTGTTGTGGATAGATTCTCTAAAATGGCACATTTTATAGCTTGTCATAAAACTGATGATGCTTCAAACATTGCGGATTTGTTCTTTAGAAATGTCGTTAGGTTGAAAGGCATGCCTAGGAATATTGATTCTGGTCGCGATGTTAAATTCTTGAGTTACTTTTGGAATACTTTATGGGCTAAACTTGGCACAAAATTGTTGTTTTCTACTACTTGTCATCCTCAAACGGATGGACAAACTGAAGTTGTCACTAGAACTTTGGGAACACTTTTGCGTGCTATTCTTAAAAAGAACTTGGATTGACACTTCTATGGACTTTATTTTGGGGTTGCCTAGGACTAAGAAGGGGAGGGATTCTATTTTTTTTGTTGTGGATAGATTGTGTAAAATGGCACATTTTATAGCTTTTCATAAAACCGGTGATGCTTCAAACATTGCGGATTTGTTCTTTAGAGAAGTCGTTAGGTTGCATGACATGCCTAGGACTATTGTTTCTGGTCGCGATGTTAAATTCTCGAGTTACTTTTGGAAGACTTTATGGGCTAAACTTGGCACAAAATTGTTGTTTTCCACTACTTCTCATCCTCAAACGGATGGACAAACTGAAGTTGTCAATAGAACTTTGGGAACACTTTTACGTGCTATTCTTAAAAAGAACTTGGATTAACATTTCTATGGATTTTATTTTGGGTTGCCTAGGACTAAGAAGGGGAGGGATTCTATTTTTGTTGTTGTGGATAGATTCTCTAAGATGACACATTTTATAGCTTGTCATAAAACCGATGACGCTTCAAACATTACGGATTTGTTCTTTAGAGAAGTCGTTAGGTTGCATGGCATGCCTAGGTTTGGGGACCCGGACGGTAATCATTTTCTTAATCATCGTTGGTATTTAATTATCAGTTCTGATAAACAGGGTCTAAAAATTTTTCTTTTTAAAATGCATCTGCGGAAGGTAATGGAATCTAAATAATATACATCTCTGTATAAAAACTACATTTCAGTATAAAAGTACAATACTGTACAAACTAGGTCTAAGGTTTAGTTACTAAATTCAAGTAATAAAACCAAGTCTACAATAAGTCCGGAATCACCACGCTAACTCGTCTTCTCTCATCATCTTCTTGACCTCGATCCATCCCCACTTGTTGTCATGCACACATACAAACAAGACAACAGCCGGATAACTCCGGTGAGAATAAATCCCAGTATAAAACATGGTAAACATGCATATACATAAAGTAAATCTTGAAATATTCTATCATGAATAAACTTAAAAACAATAGATTTCATAATCTATGAAACAAACTAAAAATGAGCATGAAACACAAATCAATTAAACATGCTACTCAAATCAAATCATAAAACATGCTATCAGGACTGAAAGCAATAACAATGGGTTTCATAGTCTATGAAACCACATCCATAAACGCATGCAGTTCTAGTCAAATCATGTCTAGACTCGACTCAACTATAACTCTAGGGATCCCGGTGTGAATAAGACGTCAATGGCTGTCACCTACCCTCCCACTCGGGGTGACTGTACGTCTTATTCCTAGACTTCGGTCTGAGCTGTATCGACGGCTGCAATAGGAGTCATAGCTGCTCCCACGCTGAGATACACCGAACGTCTAGAAGTCTGACTATCTGTCAAACTTTCCTATCTCAAATGCAATGTATAACAATCTGTAAAGAAAGCATGCTCATTTCAAAAGATGTGAATATAAAGTCTATAAACAAATCATAATCATATCAGAAGATGAACACTAATCAAGTATGTGATTTTATTGTGAAACTCAAATGAGATCTGATTTGAGTTATATCTTCCTAGATATCACATGAATTATACCTTTGTCGTCCCTGTCTAACGAAGACGATGACCTGTATTCAACTCTGTCCATATCAAATCTGAAATGACAATATCGAATACAACGTATCAGTAAATAACTCAATACACAATCTGTTCTGATCAATACTCAACTCAGTACATAATATGATCAATATCTGAACAAGATACAATTCAATTTATGTCATCGCTATCACAATACAATCTGAATCATATCGGAATCTGATTAATCTAAATCAACTGATGTTTCGACGGCATACTAATACAATTTGAATAACTCCGTCAATCTGAACATCACAAATATAATACTGGAACTCATAATCTGTGTCAACATAATTCATACTCTGAATATTAACACAATTCTGATACAGAATCTCAGTCAATATCTTTCAAAAATCATAACAATTACAGAAACGGTCTGTTCTTTAATCTGACTTCCATTAAACAATATCTACGGTAGCAGAAACATCATATCTGATTCCTATTCAATTCTGACGATATCATAATTTCAAATCTTATCTAAACGTAACAAAACTTACATCCAGTTTTAGCTCTCGTTGCTAGAAACACGGTACCGAAGTCAGATTCAAAATCTGACGGACGGATTTCTCGTACTTAATTTCCAAAACTCAAGAACGAAGCCTTTCCCCAACTTCTCGATTTCCTTCTGAATATTCTGAAGGATTTGCATGTGTGTATATATATATACATCCATGACATGCATGAAAGCAAGTGGCGCACTTCATGATTTCCAGGTGGCGCTCGGGCGGTAAAGAATTACCGCCCGGGCGCCGAACCTTCTGCCCGGTTACTTATCTTACAATTCCCTGGCGCTCGAGCGGTCAATTTCTATTGCTCGGGCGCCACACGTTCTGTCCAAAGATCAATTTGAGATGCATTGGCGCTGGGGCGGTCCTTTTCTACCGCTCGAGCGCCGAAGGTTCTGTCCAAATTCTTGGCTAACCATGCCACGACGCCCGGCCTCGTCATTTGAGTTCTTATAACCTCAATCATGTCAATAATCAACGTCTGATTATAATGATTAAATTTCGGGCATTACATTTCTCCCCTCTTAGATCTGAGTTCGTCCTCGAACTCATAAACAATCAATTCAGAGATATACGAGAAGAAATGTATACCAAAGTTTAAATCAAAACTCAAATCCTTGATCCCCATCTGGAATACGAATTCATGAAGTATGCTATCATAATACTTCTTAAATTAACTCTGACAGAATCAATCTGGCCATGTTGGTTATACAACATCCGTATAGACCAATCATAATTCATCACATTTCAGTACCATCTGCTGTTATCAAATCAGTTTATCCCGATCAAGGACATATACCATCTTCAGCTTCAAGTACCAATCGTCATCATCCGACGTTGGTTTCTTAAGTCTGTCCATTCTGAACTATCTTCATCTTCCTTCTAATTTTCTTCAAAAGAAATCTGTAGTATTCACCGTATACTGTCTTGTCTATAACTATCTCATTACCCATCTGATAAGCTCATAGTTATTGTCACGCAGTGATAATAAGTCATATCAATTAGTGCTAACATCCAGCACTCTATAACTCTACCAAAATCTTCCAATATCTGGATAAAATATTCTGACAGTCTGTCAATCTGTGAAGAATCTAAAAGAAAGCTCATGATATATTCTGTCACAAGTACAAAATCAATCAAAAATCACAATCTGATATATTCTGCTGTGGCATTCTGATTACTCTGACCACTTCTCTGACATCAATCTGTGTCATTTGGTCATGTTTGTACATCATCTTGTACAAACTAATAATATATAGATTGAACAATCTGTCAATCACAATCATATTATATCACAATCTATAGAAAATGGTGGTAATTTCATTACGAAAGCCATAGAAATGTACTCTCATTTCTATTTAGAACTATACAATTCTATTTCTTTCTGTCTTTTCTGTTAGCGATTCAGACATATCAGTACAATTTTTGACAACATTTCAATACAATTCTGTCACAACTGACTTAATCTGTCTATATCAAAACTGTCTGTTCGAATATCATACATTCTCAGTCACAAACATGACAGCTGAAGTCACTACAGCGCATTTCTGACCCTATCTGTGATTTCAGACTTGGACTATTCGGTATAACCAATCAGTTAATAAATAAAATAAAATATACCTACCTGGTATTCGGCTCTGATTATCGATATCAAGCTTTGCTGTACAATTATGACACATCTGACATCATAAGATAATCAGTCTCATGCAAAACACAAAATCACATATCCGTTATTCGGCTCTGATTATAAAAATCTAGTTCTGAACATTCTGATCACATTCCTGAATTACTGTAACTCTCGAATTCAGCTCTGATTCGGTTGAAACTGTATATACTCTCGCTGGTTCACAACAATTTGTATCATATATGGATTCAAAACAACAGTAATATCACACCAGATACAAAATATCAGTAACCTATACAGATCTAGTGAGTTCAGTGAACTCATAAAACAATGATTTCTATTGAATATCTTCATGTCATTCTGATCAACTGCTCTATCTTATCTGCAAATAAAATGTGCTCCCACACAATCTAAGATATCACGAATACTGATTTAGAACAATAACAATACTCAGCAGATATAAAGCAATAATCGAATAAGATAATCTGTCAAATCAGACATAATAATTTCTGACATTTCTGACATTTCTGAAATTTCTGATCTTCATATCAAATATCTTTCAGTCACTGATCATAATAGCAACTGTGTCAAAGTCAATCTGTATACTAATTTTGTAATAGCCGAGCCCGGTGTACGGTACGGTTTAAGTTTTGTATGTTTATTTGGGTTATTTGATTAGATGTTTAGAGTTGTGTTTATGGGCCATAGTATTGTTGGTTATTATTTTCTTGAGGTGTAGTTGTTGTTGGTTGTTCGTTTCAGCGTTTCGGATCGATTTTGGTTGCATTGTTTTGTTTCTTGGCCGTGACCATAGTGCACCCGCGCTCTTAGTTAGACCGCCCCTGCGGTCGACTGTTAATGATTTTTGTTGTTGGAGGGCCATGGCATCACCGCACCCGCGGTAGTGTTGAGACCGCACCCGCGGTAGAGACCGCACCTGTGACACCTCTGACCTCTTTAAATAAAATACACAGCGGAAATTAAAATTTTCTTTAAAATACGGAAGGAGTTTCAAAATACATTTCTTTAAACATCTTTACAAAATAACAATACATGATCATTTGAATGACATAACAAAATACAAAACATCATTCCTATGATCATGCCAAAATCTTCCTTCCAACGGTGTATGCATATGACCCCCTGTCCACATTCAACGTCCCGGGCCGCCACTCTGATCTGCATCACATGAAATAACTGAAATGAGAATAAATCTCAGCAAGTGGAACTCTTACATAGCAATGACAATAAACTCTGTAAAACATAGCTTTGAAATCATAAATACCATCAACTCTGAATCATAAACTCTGAACATGAATATCATAGCAATAGCATATAAATGAGATGGTATTTCTCTTTACTCTGGGGATTGATATCAATAGTATCTCTGCTCTGGGGTGCTCGTATCCCTATCTGTAATAGCCGAGCCCGGTGTATGGTACGATTTAAGTTTCGTTTGTTATTTTGGGATATTTGATTAGATGTTCAGAGTTGTATTTTTGGGCTATAGTATTGTTAGTTTTATTGTCTTGAGGTGTTAGTTTATGTTGGTTGTTCGTTTCAGAGTGTCGGTTCGATTTTAGTTGCATGGGAATAGTGCTTGGCCGTGACTTGAGTGCACCCGCGCTCTTAACTGGAGTGCCCCCGCGGTGTACTGTGCTGTTTTGGAGTTGGAATGCCGTAGCATCACCGCACCCGCGGTGATGTAGGGACCGCACCCACGGTAGAGACCGCACCTGCGCTGCTTGCGTCGCCGCACCCGCGCTGTTCGTGTTCCAGAATTTTTGTGGCTGCCGAAACCATTGCGCACCCGCGGTGCTTAGAGGAGTGCACCCGCGGTGAAGGTATGGGCGAGTTTTTAAGCTACTTTTTGGAGTGGTTGGCCATACTTTCCCTTTCTTTTCTCCTCCATTCTCGACATTTCTCTCCATTTCAAGGGTTTTTAGTCATTTCTTTCCTTTCCTATCTTCGATTCAGGCGTTTGTTTGGAATTTCGACTTGAGTTCGACGTTCTCCTTGGTGCTAGGAAGCTTGGGTAAGCTTTTGGTGCGATTCTGTTAAGGTTGTAAATTAAGAGTTGTTTAGGTTGGTTGTTTATGTGGATTTATGGATTATTTAGCTTGTAATCTTGGATATTTAGTTGATATTGGTGTTATTTGTGGATTATTTGTTGTAGGTGGTGATCAAGAGCTAAGTTGAGGTGTTTGTTGTGGTTTGTAAGTGGAATTTCATCCTTTTTGCTCACATGATATTATATGTATTGTGTTTTAAAGATTTTAAAGTGATATTCCCTTCCATTGATCCATTGTTATGTATTGATTTCATTGATTATCTATTGGAGGTATTGTATACCTCACTATTGTTAAAAGGGAATACAAGAGAAAATATGAGATTGTGAAAGGACGGCCTTAAATGCTATTCAGAGTTCAAATGTTTTCGGATTGATAAATACATAGTCAGAGATTGCATGCAATATTAGATGATCATCGCCTATAGGCTTATATCCCTCAGAGTTATCGGTATTTATATCGATTTGGGATACGAGCACCCCAGAGCAGAGATACTATTGATATCAATCCCCAGAGCAAAAGAGAAATACCATCATATTTCATATGCTATTGCTATGTTATTGATATTCAGAGTTTACAGTTTAGAGTTGATGGTATTTATGATTTCAAAGAGATGTTTTACAGAGTTATTGTTCATTGTTATATAAGAGTTCCACTTGCTGAGATTTATTCTCATTTCAGTTATTTTCATGTGATGCAGATCAGAGTGGTGCCTCGGGACGTTGACTGTAGATCGGGGGTCATATGCATATACCGTTGGAAGGAGGATTTTGGCATGATCATAGGAATGATGTTTTGTTTTTGTTATGTCATTTAAATGATCATGTATTTATTTTGTAAAGATATTTAAAGAAATGTATTTTGAAACTCCTTCCGTATATTTTTAAAAGAGAAAATTTTATTTCCGCTGTGTATTTATTTTAAAAGAGGATCGGGGTGTCACATTTAGTGGTATCAGAGCGAGGTTTTCTTCGGACCAATGCATATGACTTCGTCTACTTTCAACTGTCCGGGTATGTTTTCTTTGTATCTATCTATTGTTATGTATTGATTGGTGTCTTGTGAGCATTGTAGAGTAGAGGATGCCTCCTAAGCGTAAGGCGTCAGAGGGGGAGGATAGTTCGTCCTCGAGAGTTGTCGACGAGTTCGGCAAGTTACTGAAGGAGCAGGCTAAGGTTCACAGTGAGCAGATCCAGCAGTTGCTTAGACTGCAAGGAGCAGGCCAGGGCAGAGGCCAAGGTAGAGGGCAGGTTGCTCCAGCTGTAGTTGGTTCTGATGCTATCTTTTCTACGTTTAAGAGGATGGATCCACCCGAGTTTCCAGGCAGCTCCGATCCTTTAGCAGCAGTAGAGTGGGTCAAGGCTTTGGAGGCGATTTTTGATCATCTCCACTATGAGGACAGAGATCGTATCAGTTGTGCTGTTTTTATGCTGGTTAAAGCTGCACGTTTGTGGTGGAATGCAACCAAGGTTGGCATTGATGTTTCGGCATTGAAGTGGTCTGAGTTTACTGAGCTTTTCTACGACAAGTACTTTCCTGATGCTTTGCGAGCGAGGAAGGTTACAGAGTTTCTGGAGCTTCGTCAGGGGAGCATGAATGTAGATGAGTATATTCTCAGGTTCGAGGAGGGTTGCCTATTTGCTCCGTACATTGCTACCAGTGATAAAGATAAAGGCGCTCACTTCATTCGAGGCCTTAGAGCGGAGATCAGGCGTGATATCAATATGTCCAAGGCTGTTACTTTCAAGGAGATTGTGTCCAAGGCGTTGCTAGCAGAGCAGGACGAGAAGGATATCGCCAGGGAGAGACAGGCGAGGCACCAGGCTAGTGTTCAGAGAGGCCAGAGTTCAGGTCAGCGTGGCAGAGATCGATTCAAAGGGAAGGGCAAGGTGGATCAGAGTCCTAGGCCACCTTCAGCGCCAGTTGCTCCGTCTGATTCTGAGAGATCCTTGTGTCCCAAGTGTGGCAGACCTCATCGTGGAGAGTGTAGATTTGGCACTCGTTCTTGCTATCGTTGTGGCATGCCAGGCCACATTTCCAGAGATTGTCCTAAGGGAGCTAGCCAGGAGAAGGTGCAGGGTCGTATCTTTTCGATGACTAAGGAAGGTATTAATCGTAATTCTTCTGTAATCTCTAGTTCCATTTTAATTTCAGGCAGAGTAGCTACTACTTTGATTGATACTGGTGCTACTCATTCTTTTATGTCTGAATTGTTTTTGAGATCTTTGGGTATAGTTCCTTCTGTTATTCCCCTTCAGCTTAGTGTTGTTTTGCCTTCGGGAGATGTTTTGTGCCCGACCTCCATAGTGTATGCGTGCCCCGTTCGTTTTGTTGATCGAGAGGTCTTTGCTGATTTGATTGTGATCCCGATGGTTGCCTTTGATGTTATTCTTGGCATGGATTGGCTGTCGACCTATCGTGCTGTTATTGATTGCGTTGCTAAGACGGTGACTTTTGCAGATGATGGCCAGGGAGGAGTTCTCGCCAGCTCAGGTACTTCGCTGGTCCTTTCTTTTATTTCGTGTCTTGATGCTGAGAGGCTATTGTGTAGAGGTTGTGATGTTTTTCTGGCATCTGTTGTGGATGTTGATAGACTGATTAAGTTGAATATTGATGATATTGATGTGGTGAGGGAGTTTGCTGATGTGTTTGAGGATGATGTTCCGGGTTTGCCGCCGGATAGAGATGTAGAGTTTGTTATTGATCTTGCTCCAGGTACGGTTCCTATTTCTAAGGCTCCGTATAGGATGGCTCCTACTGAGATGAAAGAGTTGAAGACGCAGTTGCAGGATCTTCTAGATAAGGGTTTTATTCGTCCGAGTTCTTCGCCTTGGGGAGCTCCGGTTCTATTTGTTAAGAAGAAGGATGGTTCTTTGCGTCTGTGTGCCGACTATAGGGAGCTTAACAAAGTGACGATCAAGAACAAGTATCCGTTGCCACGGATTGATGATTTGTTTGACCAACTCCAGGGTGCCTCTGTTTTCTCGAAGATTGATCTTCGGTCTGGCTACTATCAGTTGAAGGTTAGGGAGTCTGATATCCCTAAGACGGCATTCCGGACCAGGTATGGTCACTATGAGTTTCTCGTGATGTCTTTTGGTTTGACCAATGCCCCTTCTGTCTTCATGGACCTGATGAACCGTGTGTTCAAGTCGTATTTGGATAGCTTTGTCATTGTCTTCATCGATGATATCTTGATCTATTCTAAGACCAGAGAGCTTCATTCAGAGCATCTCAGAGTTGTGCTCCAGTTGTTGAGAGAGCGGAGGTTGTTTGCCAAGTTGAAGAAGTGTGAGTTTTGGTTGGATCAGATTTCTTTTCTAGGCCATGTCGTTTCGAGGGATGGCATTGCTGTTGATCCGATGAAGATAGAGGCGATTCAGAAGTGGCCTATTCCTACGACTGTTTCTGAGGTACGCAGTTTCCTTGGTTTGGCGGGTTATTATCGTCGTTTCATTTCAGACTTTTCCAAGATTTCCCTGCCATTGTCCAATTTGACAAGGAAGACTGTGAAGTTCGAGTGGTCTATAGATTGCCAGAGCGCATTTCAGGAGTTGAAGGATAGATTGACGTCAGCTCCTATTCTCGCATTGCCCAGTGGTTCAGAGGATTTTGTGGTCTATACCGATGCGTCGAAGAAGGGTCTCGGGGCAGTGTTGATGCAGAGAGGTAAGGTCATTGCCTATGCTTCTCGCCAGTTGAAGGATTATGAGAAGAATTATCCGACGCATGATTTAGAGTTGGCAGCTGTGGTTTTCGCCCTGAAGATTTGGAGACACTACTTGTATGGCGAAAAGTGTGAGATTTTCACAGACCACAAGAGTTTGAAGTATCTGTTTTCTCAGAGAGAGCTCAATATGCGGCAGAGGAGGTGGTTAGAGCTGGTCAAAGATTACGATGTGACTATCAGTTATCACCCAGGGAAGGCGAATGTTGTGGCTGATGCTTTGAGTCGTAAGTCGAGTGCTTCATTGAGTTCTTTGATTCAGAGACCGTTGCTGATGGATTTGCAGAGAGAGGAGATTGATCTGGTGATTCCAGACACCATTGCTCGTCTTTCAGCGTTGGTTATTCGATCTTCATTGACGGACAGGATTCGTAGAGAGCAGTCGACTGATGTTCAGTTGACAGAGTTGAGAGATAGAGCAGAGATTAGAGGTAATTCAGAGTTTGCCTTGAATGGTGATGGTTTGGTGACTTTCAGAGGTCGTATTTGTGTTCCTGTTGGCGATGATATTCGTAGAGATATTCTGACAGAGGCTCATACCGCGCCGTATTCGATTCATCCAGGCAGTACGAAGATGTATCAGGATCTTCGTCGACTCTACTGGTGGCCAGGTATGAAGAAGGATGTTGCCGTGTTCATTTCTCAGTGCCTTACTTGTCAGCAGGTGAAGATTGAGCACCAGAGACCTGCTGGGACATTGTTGTCATTGCCGATTCCTCAGTGGAAGTGGGAGCATATTACGATGGATTTCGTGACTGGTCTTCCCAGAGTGCAGAGAGGTTTCAATTCTATTTGGGTTATCGTTGATCGATTGACTAAGTCAGCGCACTTTCTTCCAGTCAAGACGACGTATTCGATGAACCAGTATGCCGAGGACTACATAGCAGAGATTGTCAAACTTCATGGTGTCCCTGTGTCGATCGTGTCTGATCGTGACCCTAGATTTACTTCAGAGTTTTGGAAGAGTTTGCACAGAGCTATGGGTTCGCGGTTAGCGTTCAGTACAGCCTATCATCCTCAGAGCGATGGTCAGTCAAAGAGAGTCATTCAGATACTTGAGGATATGCTCAGAGCTTGTACTATAGACTTTCCAGGTAGCTGGGATTCTTTGTTGCCTTTGGTTGAGTTCACTTATAATAATAGCTACCAGGCGACGATTGGCATGGCACCGTATGAGGCACTTTATGGCAGGAAATGCAGATCTCCCTTGTATTGGGACGAGGTTGGTGAGAGGAAGATGTTGGGACCAGAGTTGGTCCAGCAGACTGCCGATGTTGTTGCTGTCATCAGAGAAAGGATGAAGACTGCCCAGTCCAGACAGAAGAGCTATGCAGATGTTCGTCGTAGGCCTTTGCAGTTCGAGGTTGGCGATCACGTGTTTCTGAAGATAGCACCTCTCAAGGGTGTGATGCGATTTGGCAAGAAGGGCAAGTTGAGTCCTAGATTTATTGGTCCATTTGAGATATTGGACAGAGTTGGCGATCGAGCCTACAGATTAGCCCTACCTCCAGATCTTGACAGAGTCCATAATGTTTTTCACGTATCGATGCTCAGGAAGTATGTTGCAGATCCTTCCCATGTTCTTCGCCATGAGCCATTGGACTTGACGCCGAATTTGACGTATCAAGAGATTCCGATTCAGATTCTGGATCGCACAGTTAGAGTGTTGAGGAACAAAGAGATCGGAATTGTCAAAGTTCTTTGGAGGAACCATTTGTTAGAGGAGGCTACGTGGGAACCAGAGGAGGAGATAAGAGAGAAGTATCCTGAGTTGTTCGTGCCGTGACGTCAATTTCGCGGACGAAATTCCCTTAAGGGGGGGAGATTGTAATAGCCGAGCCCGGTGTACGGTACGATTTAAGTTTCGTTTGTTATTTTGGGATATTTGATTAGATGTTCAGAGTTGTATTTTTGGGCTATAGTATTGTTAGTTTTATTGTCTTGAGGTGTTAGTTGATGTTGGTTGTTCGTTTCAGAGTGTCGGTTCGATTTTAGTTGCATGGGAATAGTGCTTGGCCGTGACTTGAGTGCACCCGCGCTCTTAACTGGAGTGCCCCCGCGGTGTACTGTGCTGTTTTGGAGTTGGAATGCCGTAGCATCACCGCACCCGCGGTGATGTAGGGACCGCACCCGCGGTAGAGACCGCACCCGCGCTGCTTGCGTCGCCGCACCCGCGCTGTTCGTGTTCCAGAATTTTTGTGGCTGCCGAAACCATTGCGCACCCGCGGTGCTTAGAGGAGTGCACCCGCGGTGAAGGTATGGGCGAGTTTTTAAGCTACTTTTTGGAGTGGTTGGCCATACTTTCCCTTTCTTTTCTCCTCCATTCTCGACATTTCTCTCCATTTCAAGGGTTTTTAGTCATTTCTTTCCTTTCCTATCTTCGATTCTGGCGTTTGTTTGGAATTTCGACTTGAGTTCGACGTTCTCCTTGGTGCTAGGAAGCTTGGGTAAGCTTTTGGTGCGATTCTGTTAAGGTTGTAAATTAAGAGTTGTTTAGGTTGGTTGTTTATGTGGATTTATGGATTATTTAGCTTGTAATCTTGGATATTTAGTTGATATTGGTGTTATTTGTGGATTATTTGTTGTAGGTGGTGATCAAGAGCTAAGTTGAGGTGTTTGTTGTGGTTTGTAAGTGGAATTTCATCCTTTTTGCTCACATGATATTATATGTATTGTGTTTTAAAGATTTTAAAGTGATATTCCCTTCCATTGATCCATTGTTATGTATTGATTTCATTGATTATCTATTGGAGGTATTGTATACCTCACTATTGTTAAAAGGGAATACAAGAGAAAATATGAGATTGTGAAAGGACGGCCTTAAATGCTATTCAGAGTTCAAATGTTTTCGGATTGATAAATACATAGTCAGAGATTGCATGCAATATTAGATGATCATCGCCTATAGGCTTATATCCCTCAGAGTTATCGGTATTTATATCGATTTGGGATACGAGCACCCCAGAGCAGAGATACTATTGATATCAATCCCCAGAGCAAAAGAGAAATACCATCATATTTCATATGCTATTGCTATGTTATTGATATTCAGAGTTTACAGTTTAGAGTTGATGGTATTTATGATTTCAAAGAGATGTTTTACAGAGTTATTGTTCATTGTTATATAAGAGTTCCACTTGCTGAGATTTATTCTCATTTCAGTTATTTTCATGTGATGCAGATCAGAGTGGTGCCTCGGGACGTTGACTGTAGATCGGGGGTCATATGCATATACCGTTGGAAGGAGGATTTTGGCATGATCATAGGAATGATGTTTTGTTTTTGTTATGTCATTTAAATGATCATGTATTTATTTTGTAAAGATATTTAAAGAAATGTATTTTGAAACACCTTCCGTATATTTTTAAAAGAGAAAATTTTATTTCCGCTGTGTATTTATTTTAAAAGAGGATCGGGGTGTCACACTATCGATATAAACCGATAACTCTGAGGGATATAAGCCTGTGGTCGTTGATCAACTAATTGCATGCAATCTCTGACTATGTATTTATCAATCCAGAAAACATTTAAACTCTCTCTTGGCATTAAAAACACTTTGAAACTCTATCTTTTCTCTTGTATTCCCTTTGAACAATAATTGAGACATCAATTGTCTCCAATAAACATAGCAATGGAATCAATACATAACAATGAATCAATTGAAGGGAATATCATATTAAAACCTTTAAAACACAATACATATAACATCATGTGAGCAAAAGGGATGAATTTCCACTTACAAACCAATAGAACACCTCAATCAAAGCTCTTGAACACCACCTACAACAATAATCCATAAATAACACCAACATCAACTCTATATCCAAGACTCCAAGCTAAATAATCCATAAATCCACAAGAACAACAAACCCAAGTCAACTCTTAACTCAAAACCTTAAAAGAATCGCACCAAAAGCTTACCTTAGCTTCCTAGCACCAAGGAGAACCACGATCTCAAGTCGAAACGCAAACTAAACGCTTGAATCGAAGATAGGAAGTGAAAGAAATGGATGAAAACCCTAAGAAATGGAGAGAAAATCGAAATGAAAAGAAGAGAAAAGGGTAAAGTATGGCCAACCACTCCCAAAAAGTAACTTAAAACTCGGCCATACCTAGACCGCGGGTGCGCTGCCACAAGCACCGCGGGTGCGCCTAGCCTTCGACCAAACCATCATTTCCTGGAACACCATCACCACGGGTGCGGCGCTGCAACCACCGCGGGTGCGGTCATCACTGCGGGAGCCGTCCCTACACTACGGCGGGTGCGGTCCTGCTACGGCTTCCCAACTCCAAAATCATGAATAGTACACCACGGGGGCACTCCTCTAAGAGCGCGGTTGCACTCTGGTCACGACAATGATCAATACTCAACCAACTAAAATCGATCCGAAACTCTGAAACGAACAACCAACAACAACTAATACCTCAAGACAATAATAACCAATAATACTATGGCCCAAAACACAACTCTAAACATCTAATCACATAACCCAAATAACAAGCAAAGCTTAAACCTTACCGTACACCGGGCTCGGCTATTACAGCACCCGCGGTATTAGCAGCGCCGCACCCGCGGTCGTAGTGTTTCAGAATTTGGTGGTTTTGCCGTGAGCATGGCGCACCCGCGGTGCTTGTTTGAGCGCACCCGCGGTCATGCATTATTGAGGTATGGGCGAGATATTTAGCACCTTTTTGGTTGAGTTGACTTCATTTTCACCTTTCCCTTTCCTCTCAATCTCGTTTTTCTCTCTTAGATCAAGGGTTTTCCTCCATTTCTTTCATTTCCTACCTTTGATTCTTGGATTTATTTGGAGTTTCGAGTTGAGATCGAAGTTCTTGGTTGCTCTAGGAAGCTAAGGTAATCTTTTGGTTGTGTTATCTCTTGGTTTTGGAGAAGAGATGTTATAGGTTTGATGTATTTGTTAGTTTAATGGATTATTTGGCATAAGTTCTTGGATATTGAGTTGATGTTGGTGTTATTTATGGATTATTGTTGTAGGTGGTGTATCAAGATCATAGATTGAGGTGTTCTTGTGGTTTGTAAGTGGAATTTCATCCCTTGTGCTCACATGATATTATATGTATTGTGTTTCAAAGGTTTTATTGTGTTATTCCCTTCATTGGCTTCATAACTATGTATTGATTCAATTGTATATATATTGGAGACATTGTATGTCTCAATTGTATTGAAAATGGAATACAAAGAGTATAGACTTCAAAGTGATTGATTAAATGCCAAGAGAGAGTTTCAAATGTTTTATTGGATTGATAGATACATAGTCAGCGATTGCATGTAATTAGTTGATCAACAACCATAGGCTTATATCCCTCAGAGTTATCGGTTTATATCGATTGGGATACGAGCACCACAGACAGAGTTACTATTGATATCAATCCAACTAGAGTAAAGAGAAATACCATCTCATTGTTATTGCTATTACTATTATATTCATGTTTCAGAGTTGATGGTATTTAATGATTTCAAAGCTATGTTTTACAGAGTATGCTATGTACATTGCTATGTAAGAGTTCCACTTGCTGAGTTTTATACTCATTTCAGTTATTTTCATATGATGCAGATAAGAGTGACGGGCCAGGACGTTGACTGTGGATGGGAGTCATATGCATACAAAGATTGGAAGGAAAAAGTTGTTTTGCAAGCAATATTTTGGACATGATCAATAAAATGATGTTTTGTATTTTGATGTATCATTTAGTCGATCATGTTGATACTTTTATTGTTATTTGGAAATGTATTTTGAAACTCCTTCCATTTGAAAGAAAATTTTAAATTCCGCTGTATTTTATTGTAAACGGGTCAAGGTGTCACATTTAGTGGTATCAGAGCACCGTTTTTCGGACCAATGCATATGACTTCTTCTACTTCAACTGTCCGGGTATGTTTTCTTTGCATCTATCCATACTTATTTATTGATATGTCTTTTGTGAGCACATTGTAGAGTATTCCTCCTAAGCGTAAGGCGTCAGAGGGTGAGGATAGTTCTTCCTCTAGAGTTGTCGACTAGTTCGGCAAGTTGCTTAAGGAGCAGGCCAAAGTCCATAGTGAGCAGATTCAGCAGTTGCTTCGATTGCAAGGAACAGGACAAGGTAGAGGCCAAGTGAGAGGCCAAGTAGCTCAGGCAGTTGGCACTGATGCCGTCTTTTCTGCTTTCAAGAGGATGGATCCACCGGAATTCGCAGGTAGCACTGATCCTTTAGTTGCAGTGGAGTGGATCAAGGCTCTAGAGGCGATCTTCGATCATCTCCAGTACGAAGATAAAGACAGGATCAGCTGTGCAGTATCCATGTTTGTTAAGGCTGCACGTATCTGGTGGAATGCAACTAAGGTTGGTGTTGATGTTTCTGCGTTGAATTGGTCAGAGTTCACTGATTTGTTCTATGACAAGTATTTCCCCGACGCACTTCGAGCAAGGAAGGTTACGGAGTTCTTGGAGCTTCGACAGGGGAGCTTGAACGTCGATGAGTACATTCTCAAGTTTGAAAAGGATTGTCTATTTGCTCCGTACATTGCTACAAATGACAAGGACAAGGGCGCTCACTTCATTCGAGGCCTTCGAGCAGAGATCAGGAGGGATATCAACATGTCCAAGGCCGTGACTTTTAAGTAGATCGTGTCGAAAGCATTGTTGGCCGAACAAGACGAGAAAGATATCGCCAGAGAGAGACAAGAGAGGCATCAAGCTATTGCTCAGAGATGACAGGGCCCGAATCAGCGAGGCAAGGATCGTTTCAAAGGGAGGGGCAAGATAGAGTCGAGTCCTAGACCACCGTCAGTCCCAGTTGATCCCGAGAAGCCTTTGTGTCCTAAGTGCAGCAGACATCACCGAGGAGAGTGCATATTTGACACTCATTCTTGTTATCGTTGTGGCACGGCAGGCCACATTGCCAGAGATTGTCCCAGGGGAGCGAGCAAGGATAGAGTGCAGGGTCGTATCTTTTCGATGACCAAGGAAGGTATTAATCATGATTCTTCTGTGATCTCTAGCATTATTTTGATTTCAGGCAGAGTAGCTACGACTTTGATTGATACTGGTGCTACTCATTCTTTTATGTCTGAATTGTTTTTGAGATCTTTGGGTATAGTTCCTTCTGTTCTTCCCCTCCAGTTCAATGTTGTTTTGCCTTCGGGGGACATGTTGTGCCCGACGTCTATTGTTTATGCATGCCCTGTTCATATTGAGGAGCGAGTTGTTTTTGCTGATTTGATTGTTATCCCGATGGTTGCCTTTGATGTTATTCTTGGCATGGATTGGCTTTCGACTTACCGTGCAGTGATTGATTGTGCTGCTAAGACGGTGACCTTTGCAGATGATAGCATTAAGGGAGGAGTTCTCGCCAGTGCAGGTACTTCACTGGTCCTTCCTTTTATTTCTTGTCTTGAGGCTGAGAAGTTGATGTGTAGAGGTTGTGATGTATTTCTGGCTTTGATTGTGGATGTGGATAGAATGATTAAGTTGAATATTGATGATATTGATGTTGTGAGGGAGTTTGCTGATGTGTTTGAAGATGATGTGCCGGGTTTGCCGCCGGACAGAGATGTTGAGTTTGTGATTGATCTAGCTCCAGGTACGGTTCCTATTTCTAAGGCTCCGTATAGGATGGCCCCTACTGAGATGAAGGAGTTGAAGACGCAGTTCCAGGATCTATTGGACAAGGGTTTCATTCGTCCGAGTTCTTCGCCTTGGGGAGCTCCGGTTCTGTTTGTCAAGAAGAAAGATGGGTCTTTGCAGCTGTGTATCGACTATAGGGAGCTCAACAAAGTGACTGTCAAGAATAAGTATCCGTTGCCACGGATTGACGATCTATTTGACCAACTCCAGAGTGCCACTGTATTTTCGAAGATTGATCTTCGGTCTGGCTATTATCAGTTGAAGGTTAGGGAGTCTGATATCCCTAAGACAGCGTTCCGGACCAGGTATGGTCACTATGAGTTTCTTGTGATGTCTTTTGGTCTGACCAATGCTCCTTCAGTTTTCATGGACCTGATGAACCGTGTGTTCAAGCCGTTCTTTGATAGCTTCGTCATTGTCTTCATCGACGACATCTTGATCTATTCCAAGACCAGAGAGCTTCATGCAGAGCATCTTAGAGTTGTTCTCCTATTGTTGAGGGAGAAGAGGTTGTTTGCCAAATTGAAGAAGTGTGAGTTTTGGTTGGATCAGATTTCTTTTCTAGGCCATGTTGTTTCGAAAGATGGCATAGCTGTTGATCCAGTGAAGATAGAGGCAGTTCAGAAGTGGCCTATTCCTACCACTGTTTCAGAGGTACGCAGTTTCCTTGGTTTGGCGGGTTATTATCGTCGTTTCATTTCAGATTTCTCCAAGATTGCCTTGCCATTGACCAATTTGACGAGGAAGACTGTGAAGTTCGAGTGGTCCATTGATTGCCAGAGTGCATTTCAAGAGTTGAAGGATAAGTTGACGTCAGCTCCTGTTCTTTCATTGCCATGTGGTTCAGAGGATTTCGTTGTGTATACCAATGCGTCGAAGAAAGGCCTTGGTGCAGTGCTGATGCAGCGAGGTAAGGTTATCGCCTATGCTTCTCGCCAGTTGAAAGACTATGAGAAGAATTATCCGACGCACGATTTGGAGCTAGCAGCTGTGGTTTTCGCCTTGAAGATTTGGCGACATTATTTGTATGGCGAAAAGTGTGAGATCTTCACGGACCACAAGAGTTTGAAGTATCTGTTTTCCCAGAAAGAGCTCAACATGCGGCAGAGGAGGTGGTTAGAGCTTGTCAAAGACTATGATGTGACGATCAGTTCCACCAAGGGAAAGCGAATGTTGTGGCTGATGCTTTGAGCCGTAAGTCGAGTTCTTCTTTGAGTTCGATGATTCAGAAGCCGTTGTTGATGGATTTGCAGCGAGAAGAGATTTCTTTGGTAGTTCCGGGGACCATTGCTCGCTTTTCAGCGTTGGTTATTCGGGCTACATTGACGGACAGGATGCGTAGAGAGCAGACTGTTGATGTTCAGTTGATAGAGTTGAGAGCTAGAGATGAGGAGAGAGGTAACTCAGAGTTTGCGATGAATGGTGATGGTTTGGTGACTTTCAGAGGCCGTATTTGTGTTCCTGTTGGCGATGATATTCGGCCAGATGTCTTGACAGAGGCTCATACCGCGCCATATTCGATACATCCAGGCAGTACCAAAATGTATCAGGATCTTCGTCGACTCTATTGGTGTCCAGGTATGAAGAAAGATATTGCCGTATTTATCTCTTAGTGCCTAACTTGTCAGCAGGTGAAGATGGAGCACCAGAGACCTGCTGGGACATTGCTATCTTTGCCGATTCCTCAGTGGAAGTGGTAGCATATTACGATGGATTTTGTGACTGGTCTTCCTAGAACGCAGAAAGGTTTCAATTCCATTTGGGTTATTGTTGATCGATTGACCAAGTCAGCGCACTTTCTTCCAGTCAAGACGACGTATTCCATGAACCAGTATGCCGAGGATTATGTAGCAGAGATTGTTAGACTTCACGGTGTCCCTGTGTCGATTTAGTCTGATCGTGACCCTAGATTTACCTCAGAGTTTTGGAAGAGTTTGCACAGAGCTATGGGTTCGCGGTTAGCTTTCAGTACAGCTTATCACCCTCAGAGCGAAGGTCAATCAGAGAGAGTTATTCAGATTCTTGAGAATATGCTCAGAGCTTGTACAATTGATTATTCTAATAGCTGGGATTCCAAATTGCCTCTTGTGGAGTTCACGTACAACAATAGCTACCAAGCGACGATTGGGATGGCACCGTACGAAGCATTTTATGGCAGGAAGTGTAGATCTCCCTTGTATTGGGATGAGTTGGTGAGAGGAAGATGTTGGGACCAGAGTTGGTCCAACAGACAGCCGATGTTGTTGCTGTTATCCGTGAGAGGATGAAGACTGCGCAGTCGAGACAGAAGAGCTATGCGGATGTTCGTCGCAGACCGTTGCAGTTTGAGGTTGGCGACCATGTGCTCTTGAATATTGCACCTCTCAAGGGTGTGATGCGATTTGGCAGGAAGGGTAAGTTGAGTCCGAGATTCATTGGCCCCTTTGAGATTTTGGACAGAGTTGGTGATCGAGCCTACAGGTTAGCCCTACCGCCGGATCTTGACAGAGTCCACAATGTTTTTCACGTATCGATGCTCAGGAAGTATATTGCAAATCCTTCCCATGTTCTTCGCCACGAGCCATTGGACTTGACGCCGAATTTGACGTACCAAGAGATTCCGGTTCAGATTCTGGATCGCAAAGTCAGAGTTTTGAGGAACAAAGAGATCGGCATCGTTAAAGTCCTTTGGAGGAACCATTTGATCGAAGAGGATATGTATAATCTTAAATCAAATGTATAATTAAAACATAACCTGTCTTTATAGTAAATAAACAACATAACGTACATACATGTCTGTTTTGTACAATCATACACTAGTGTTTAAAAGTTTTCAGTACACGTCTAGTACAACAACTAGTAAGCTGCACGCCCGAGATCTCCACGCTATCAACAATCTCTCATCTTCCTCGTGACCCAGATCCTGCCCCACCTGTTGCCATGCACACATACAGACACGACAACAGCCGGATAACTCCGGTGAGAACATATCCCAGTATAAAACATGGATGCATGCAATGGAATAATCATTTACAAAATCATAGCAAATATCAAGTAACATGAATGCAAATCTAAACATGTAGAAGAATACAAATCTGTATTCAACATTTAAATCTTGACTCGACTCATTTCTAATCTTGGGATCCCGGTGTGAATAAGACGGTCTGTCACCTACTCAACCAATCGGGGCGACGGTACGTCTTATTCCTAGACTTCGGTCAACTCTGTATCGAGGGTCTACACATAGAGCAACTCTACTCCTATGCGTCGATACACCGAAACGTCTAGTTTTGGCCAATCTGCCAATATCTCCTATCTCAGGACTCGAATATAAATCAATAAACGAAACATTACATAATCAAATGTAATAACAATCTAGTATGTGATTTAGGGAAACTCGTATCAAATCTGAATCGAGTTGTGCAATCCCGTGACCACATGAATTATACCTTTCTTGTCGCACAGTCTGTGTCGAACCGAAATCTCGAATACCAAGTAGCCAAGACAAATCTGAAATGGCAATATAGAGAGGTACAATATCATTCTCTAACTCAAGCAACACATAATCCAATCAATAATAACTCTTGGTACAAATTGACGGCATAACGACGTAATTCTTCGATACTGGCCAATTCACAACTCACATAACAATACCATAATCTCATCAACATCATCATATCAATGACATAATCTTCTCAAACTCTGAAAATCGATATACTCTTCAATAATACATGCTGAAAATTCGAAATAGCATCATATGGTATCCGAAAATCGTTCCGATCGCATTTCTATAGTGTGCAACATATCAAGAACACCTTTCACAAATCAAATCATAATTTCCCCAACATCTAAAATCTGAAACATGTTGAAAATAGAAGAAACTTACATCCTTGAATAGCTCTTGTTGCAAGGATCACAAATCCGTATTCGAAATCAAAATCGGATGGTTAGTTGTTGTATAATCTTTGTTGCTAGTCTAAAACCTTGAAGGAATTTCCATAGAACATCCCTCGTTTCTCTTGTTCTGAATGAAGACAATGAGGTGTCATTGCAAAGTATATATATACTATGCCAAGTGTCAACACGAAATTCAAAGGTGGCATTTCGCATGCAACACCGCGGGTGCGGTCACCCCAGTACCACGGGTGCGCTCATGTTTCGGCAGGATTTTATTTTTGAGAATACCTCGACCGCGGGTGCGGTCCCTGCATGACCGCGGGTGCGGTCTTACCACCGCGGGTGCGGTCCTTCCTGTACCGCGGGTGCGGTGATGCTTCGGCCTTACCTTCGAAATTTCCTTTTTTAATGACCGCGGGTGCACTCCTGTTCTGGGCGCGGGTGCGGTCTTGCAAACCCTATTTTCTCATGTCTTTTCTTCCATCATTGCATGTCATGCATTCTCATATCTTCCGAGTCTCTAGTTAATGAAACTTGATAATCTTAGTTTATCAATTCTATAATTCTCGGGCATTACATTTCTCCCCCTCTTAAATCTGAGTTCGTCCTCGAACTCATAAACAATCAATTTAAAGATATACGAGAAGAAATGTATACTAGAGTTTAAATCAGAACTCAACTCCCTGATCCCCATCTGGAATACGAATTCATGAAGTATGCTATCATAATACTTCTTAAATTAACTCTGACAAAATCAATCTTGCCATGTTGGTTATACAACATCCGTATAAACCAATCACAGTTCATAACAACCTATCAGTATCATCTGCTGTTATTAAATATGTTTCTTCCCAATCAAGGACATATACCATCTTCAGCTTCATATATCAATTGTCATCATCCGACGTTGGTTTCTTCAGTCTGTTCATTCTGGACTATCTTCATCTTCTTTCGAATTTTCTTCAAAAGAAATCTGTAGTATTCACCCTATACTTTCTTGTCTATAACTATATCATTACCCATCTGATAAGCTGACAGTTACTGTCACGCAGTGATAATAAGTCATATCAATTAGTACTAACATCCAGCATCACAGTTCTCTGGATATCTTCCAATATCTGGATAATACACTCTGACTGTCTGTCAATCTGGGAATAATCTGAAAAATAACTTATGGTATGGTCTACCATAATTGCAATCTCAATCAAAATCACCATCTGATATAATCTACTTCTATATTCTAGTCACTCTGACTATGTTCTGACAACAATCTGTGTCATTTGGTTCTGTTTGTACATCATCTTGTACAAACTAATAGATATAGATTGAACAATCTGTCAATCATAATCATATTATATCACAATCTAGAAAATATTGGGATAATCTTATTACGAAATTCATCGAAATATACTCCCCATGTCGAATCAGAAATATACTAAGTCTGTAATAAATCTTCAGATTTCTTTCTTTCTGTCTTCTCTGTTAGCGATTCAGACATATCAGTACAATTTCTGCCAACATTTCTGTACAAATTCGGTCACGACTGATCTAATCTGTCTATATCACCACTATCTGTTCGAATACAATACATTCTCAATCCTCAGACTGAACACTGAATCCATGACTGTAAGCTTCTGACAATATCTGTTCTTTCAGATTCGAACTCTTTGATATACACAAATCAGTTAATAACATAAAGTAAGGATAAAATACCTACCTGGTATTCGGCTCTGACTATCGATATCAAGCTTTGCTGTACCATTCTGACACATCTGACATCACAAGATAATCAGTCTCATATAAAACCCAAGCTCACATATCTGTTTCTCTGACTGATACTTTGCTCTGATTATCGAATTACTGTTCTGACCACTCTGATCACGTTTCTGAACTGCTGAAATTCTCGAATTCATTTATGATACAAGCTGAGCAGTATATACTCTCAACGGTTCATAAAATCTGTATCAATACTGATTCAGAATCACAATAATCTATACTAATCTAGTAATTATTGAGGATTGTAAGTTCTAGCAATACTATCGATTTTTACCAATCAATCAGATCTTCATGCCATTCTGATCAACTGCTATATATCATCTGCAAATATACTATGCTCCCCAAACAATACAATCTGTATAAAATACTGATCTAGAAGCAATAATTCTCAAGCAGTTCAAACCACAATCATATCAGATAATCTGTCAACGCATATAATATCAATCTCTGACAATTCTGATAATTCTGACTTTCTGATATCGGTGTCTGATCAGTCAATGATCACAATATCAACTGTCTCAAAATCAATCAGTTTACTAACATCAGATATCATCTATTCTGAATACAATCTGTTTCAAGCAGGATTCTTATCTAAACAATTTCTGTATACAATCATCACAGTTATTAACATATTCCATACAATCTTCAGATATTCGATTCGATCAATCAAATACTACAAATATATCAACATTTCATAGATACAACAAGTATAGAATCATCAGAACATCTCTGAATATACGGACACATGCCAAAGAGAAACACTAAATCAGATGTACTCCTGGTCGGTATTTTTCTACTGATCTTTCAATTCATTCTGTATCATTTTGTACATTCAATGTGATTCTGTGCTGCACTCTAAAACGGCAATAAGTATCTGATCTGAATTCAATTCTGAAATCTATCTTTCTGATATAAAACAATTCTAAAACCTTATCTAGGCAAACATCAGCCAACTCATACATCATTGGCAAATCTGCCAATGCTAGGCTCGATTTCAGTAGGTCTACTGAATACATAGGGATGCAATCTGCTTCTTTCTGTATTAATCGAGTCATATTCAATATAGATATCAAAGGAATTCGAAATCTAGAATCCTTACTGTGAAATCTTTAGTCATCAACCATATCTGGTCTGACTCTTACCATTTGTGGAATAATTCTACAATATATCTGTACTTTTTCACATATTAACATCAATAATGCAATCGAACCAGAATACACAAGTACATTATAGTCTAACTCAATCTTATTCTCATCTTACTGTAGTATACCATATATACAGAAATCTCTGATACCAACATTTTCCTCCACAAGCTAGGAAATCAATACTACAGTACAACTAGACCCAACAGATACAGCATATCTCCATACTACTCCATCAAATATAATCATATGAAATGCATTAGTATATATCAATACATATGCATCATAATCGTAACAGAATAGTACCTGTCACTATATCTGGGTCTGTGCTACCATCAGTGTCATCAGATGATTCTGTTCCCTAAAGTCTTTGGGAATCTCTTTGAGGACAAACTCTCGCAAAGTGTCCCGACTGTTTACAGACATTGCATCTACTAAGTACTCCTTGGCATTGTTCTGTGGAATGTCTTCCTCCGCAAGTTCTGCAGTATACTCCAGTATAACTCGAACTGGAAACACTGGAGCTAGATGAACTACTTTGTCCACCTCTTAACTTCTTAATCTGTTTCTTTTCGATCTTCAATGGTTCTTTCTTCTTACCACTATTGCTGCCAATCTCAACTTTGGAAGGCAGTTGTTGTGGATTCGATGCTGGAAGATCATACGATGCTCCCTGTTGTCCTATCAGAACCGTTTCTGCTCTTTTGGCTCTGTTCAATGTATCAGCAAAACTACTCGATTGCTTCACATTCACCAATGTACGTATCTCAGGATTCAATCCCTGAATAAACTGGCTAGATATCGCATCATCAATCCTAGCCACAAGAGGGGAAAAACGTAATAAGGTGAAGAACTGTGCCAAATACTCATCTGACCCTGTCTCAAGTTAGTAAACTCTGCACTTCTGTCATGTCTGTATGATGTAGGGAAGAATCTTTGATAAAATTCAAATTTAAAGATCTTCCACGATATTACTGAACAACTCTGTTCTAAAGCTCCTTTGGTTAGTAACCACCATCTTCTTGCAGTCTTTTTTAATTGGTTCTCAATCATGTTAACTCTACACTCATCTATGAGACCAAGAAATTCAAATACCATTTCGGTCTCCTCAAGCCAATTCTCGCAATCTGCTGGTGTCTCAGTTCCCTTCAGAATCGGTGGTTGAAACGACTGAAACCTCTTCATCTGTGTTTCTATCTGATTCTCTGATATATCTATCTGTTCAGTCGAAGTATTACACCTTTTTGGAAATCTCCGAGGCGGTATATCTGAATGTCAAACAAATCAATACACAATCTATATAATCTGTCTCAGCCCTCCTCTGATCATCTACCTCTGATTCAGACTCGGTTCTGATTCAGGCTTAGTAATTACATGCTGCAATCAACTCATATAACAAACAACATGTAATAGGGAAAGCAATAAA
The DNA here is from genome assembly GCF_022965805.1 of Primulina eburnea. Taxonomy (NCBI): domain Eukaryota; kingdom Viridiplantae; phylum Streptophyta; class Magnoliopsida; order Lamiales; family Gesneriaceae; genus Primulina; species Primulina eburnea. The sequence goes on along the minus strand of NC_133108.1, from coordinate 25,577,165 downwards.
TCATGCTAGCACACACAATGTAAATCAACATTGAAATAAATCTCATGCTAGCAATCACATGCAAGGTAAGAAAATTCATCTACCCCGCTCATTCTCTTCTATCTCAATCTAACTCCTTCTAAAGGATCTATCACTAAAGGATCTATCGCTCTGATACCACCTGTTGTGGGGACCCGGGCTCTAACTCAATTCTTTTTGGGATTTATTGGATCTTTGCTCGAAAATGTGGGTCAAAATTTTTGCTTTTTAATCTTAAATCAAATGTATAATTAAAACATAACCTGTCTTTATAGTAAATAAACAACATAACGTACATACATGTCTGTTTTGTACAATCATAAACTAGTGTTTAAAAGTTTTCAGTACACGTCTAGTACAACAACTAGTAAGCTGCACCCCCGAGATCTCCACGCTATCAACAATCTCTCATCTTCCTCGTGACCCAGATCCTGCCCCACCTGTTGCCATGCACACATACAGACACGACAACAGCCGGATAACTCCGGTGAGAACATATCCCAGTATAAAACATGGATGCATGCAATGGAATAATCATTTAAAAAATCATAGCATATATCAAGTAACATGAATGAAAATCTAAACATGTAGAAGAATACAAATCTGTATTCAACATTTAAATCTTGACTCGACTCATTTCTAATCTAGGGATCCCGGTGTGAATAAGACGGTCTGTCACCTACTCAACCAATCGGGGCGACGGTACGTCTTATTCCTAGACTTCGGTCAACTCTGTATCGAGGCTCTACACATAGAGCAACTCTACTCCTATGCGTCGATACACCGAAACGTCTAGTTTTGGACAATCTGCCAATATCTCCTATCTCAGGACTCGAATATAAATCAATAAACGAAACATTACATAATCAAATGTAATAACAATCTAGTATGTGATTTAGGGAAACTCGTATCAAATCTGAATCGAGTTGTGCAATCCCGTGACCACATGAATTATACCTTTCTTGTCGCACAGTCTTTGTCGAACCGAAATCTCGAATACCAAGTAGCCAAGACAAATCTGAAATGGCAATATAGAGAGGTACAATATCATTCTCTAACTCAAGCAACACATAATCCAATCAATAATAACTCTTGGTACAAATTGACGGCATAACGACGTAATTCTTCGATACTGGCCAATTCACAACTCACATAACAATACCATAATCTCATCAACATCATCATATCAATGACATAATCTTCTCAAACTCTGAAAATCGATATACTCTTCAATAATACATGCTGAAAATTCGAAATAACATCATATGGTATCCGAAAATCGTTCCGATCGCATTTCTATAGTGTGCAACATATCAAGAACACCTTTCACAAATCAAATCATAATTTCCCCAACATATAAAATCTGAAACATGTTGAAAATAAAAGAAACTTACATCCTTGAATAGCTCTTGTTGCAAGGATCACAAATCCGTATTCGAAATCAAAATCGGATGGCTAGTTGTTGTATAATCTTTGTTGCTAGTCTAAAACCTTGAAGGAATTTCCATAGAACATCCCTCGTTTCTCTTGTTCTGAATGAAGACAATGAGGTGTCATTGCAAAGTATATATATACTATGCCAAGTGTCAACACGAAATTCAAAGGTGGCATTTCGCATGCAACACCGTGGGTGCGGTCACCCCAGTACCGCGGGTGCGCTCATGTTTCGGCAGGATTTTATTTTTGAGAATACCTCGACCGCGGGTGCGGTCCCTGCATGACCGCGGGTGCGGTCTTACCACCGCGGGTGCGGTCTTGCTTCGCACAAATCCATCAACTTTCTGTCAATACACCGCGGGTGCGGTCCTTCCTGTACCGCGGGTGCGGTGATGCTTCGGCCTTACCTTCGAAATTTCCATTTTTAATGACCGCGGGTGCACTCATGTTCTGGGCGCGGGTGCGGTCTTGCAAACCCTATTTTCTCATGTCTTTTCTTCCATCATTGCATGTCATTCATTCTCATATCTTCCGAGTCTCTAGTTAATGAAACTTGATAATCTTAGTTTATCAATTCTATAATTCTCGGGCATTACAGGCTACGTGGGAACCAGAGGATGAGATGAGAGAGAAGTATCCTGAGTTGTTCGTGCAGTGACATCAATTTCGAGGACGAAATTCCTCTAAGAAGGGGAGATTGTAATAGCCGAGCCCAGTGTATGGTACGGTTTAAGTTTTGTATGTTTATTTGGGTTATTTGATTAGATGTTTAGAGTTGTGTTTATGGGCCATAGTATTGTTGGTTATTATTGTCTTGAGGTGTAGTTGTTGTTGGTTGTTCGTTTCAGCGTTTCGGATCGATTTTGGTTGCATTGTTTTGTTTCTTGGCCGTGACCATAGTGCACCCGCGCTCTTAGTTAGACCGCCCCTGCGGTCGACTGTTCATGATTTTTGTTGTTGGAGGGTCGTGGCATCACCGCACCCGCGGTAGTGTTGAGACCGCACCCGCGGTAGAGACCGCACCCGCGGTATTAGCAGCGCCGCACCCGCGGTCGTAGTGTTTCAGAATTTGGTGGTTTTGCCGTGAGCATGGCGCACCTGCGGTGCTTGTTTGAGCGCACCCGCGGTCATGCATTATTGAGGTATGGGCGAGATATTTAGCACCTTTTTGGTTGAGTTGACTTCATTTTCACCTTTCCCTTTCCTCTCAATCTCGTTTTTCTCTCTTAGAACAAGGTTTTGCCTCCATTTCTTTCATTTCCTACCTTTGATTCTTGGATTTAGTTGGAGTTTCGAGTTGAGATAGAAGTTCTTGGTTGCTCTAGGAAGCTAAGGTAAGCTTTTGGTTGTGTTATCTCTTGGTTTTGGAGAAGAGATGTTATAGGTTTGATGTATTTGTTAGTTTAATGGATTATTTGGCAAAAGTTCTTGGATATTGAGTTGATGTTGGTGTTATTTATGGATTATTGTTGTAGGTGGTGTATCAAGAGCATAGATTGAGGTGTTCTTGTGGTTTGTAAGTGAAATTTCATCCCTTGTGCTCACATGATAGTATATGTATTGCGTTTCAAAGGTTTTATTGTGTTATTCCCTTCATTGGCTTCATAACTATGTATTGATTCAATTGTATGTATATTGGAGACATTGTATGTCTCAATTGTATTGAAAAGGGAATACAAAGAGTATAGACTTCAAAGTGATTGATTAAATGCCAAGAGAGAGTTTCAAATGTTTTATTGGATTGATAGATACATAGTCAGAGATTGCATGCAATTAGTTGATCAACAACCTGTAATGCCCGAGAACTTAATTACCGTAATCTGAAATGATTTGGATAGGATTACTGTAATCAGAGATTAATTCGGAATGATTTATTGAATTAATCGAGATGATTATAGACGGGACGCGTTCTTGTTAGATTTTGAAAGGAAGAAAATTGCGTGTGCGTGACTCGAAGGTCTCGCGCATATGCGCGAGAAGTGTACGCGCATATGCGCGAGCCATGCGAGAAGCCAAGGGAGAAATCCAGAAAGTTTGGCGCACATGCGCGGTGTAAGTGCGCGCACATGCGCGGCAAGGCCAGAACCAGTGGCGCATATGCGCGAGTAGAGTGGCGCATATGCGCGGGAGGGCCAGAAGGGGTGGCGCATATGCGCGGAATTAATGGCGCATATGCGCGAGTAGCATTTTTGCCGAGACAGTAGGTCTCGCGCATATGCGCGAGTAGTGACCGCGCATATGCACGAGACGTGTTGCACAAAGGTTGTGCCATTTGCTTTGCATGCACGGAAGGTATGTATATATATATATATATTGGCATGCAATTCTTCAGAATTGGAAGGAGAAAATCGTGGGTTTAGGGAAAAGCTTTGTTCTTTTTCTTTAGAAATTGATTTACGAGCAAATCGTTTATCTGAATTGGAATCCGACTTCGGTACTGTGTTCCTATCAACGCAGGCTACAACTGGACGTAAGTTTTATTACGTTTAGACAAGATTTGAATTTATGATGTTGTTAGAATTGAATATGATACAGATATGGTGTTTCTACTACCGTAGATTTTGTAGAATCGAAGTCAGATTTAGAAACAGATTGTTTATGGAATTGTTATGAATTTTAAGTTGATTTGATTAAGATTGCTATCAGAATTATGAGGTTATTCATTTTACAGTGTACAGATACTGAAGTTATAGATTGTACTGAGATGTATTAGGAATTCTGGTAGTGTAATTGTGATGTTAAGACTGACGGGGTTACAAGACTGTAGTGTTATGCCGTCTAAACATCAGTTGGTACAGATTGATCAGATTCAGTATTGGTTTCTGTTATCTCGTGATATTGTTGATATGAATCAGATTGTAGTTTATAAAGATATTGATCAGAACAGGTTGTAAATCGGGTTACACATTGATACAGTGTATCTGTTATTGTCATTTCAGATCAGATATGGACAAATTCGACTTTGAGACGTCGTCTTCATCAGATCAGGAAGACAAAGGTATAATTCATGTGATATTCGGGAAGCATAACTCAAATTAGATTAATTTGAGTTTCCAAATAAAATCACATACTAGATTATTGTTTATATTGTTACCTGATTATGCTTTGATTATAGAATTGTATTCAAGCAGGTAAGATAATTGTGATATTCAGTTATGAATATGATTATGCTTTGTTTGCAGATTGTTATTCATTGCATTTAAGATAGGAGAGTCTTTGACAGGCATTGTCAAATAGCTAGACGTTTCGGTGTATCTCAGCATAGGAGTAGGTATTACTCTTATTGCTGCCGTTGATACAGCTCAGACCGAAGTCTAGGAATGAGACGTACATTACCCCGATTGGGAGGGTAGGTAGTGACGTCTTATTCACACCGGGATCCCTAGAGTTATAGATCGAGTCGAGTCTAGACATGGTTTGATTAGGACTGCATGCTTATATAGATGTGGCTCCTAGATCATGGGATCCATCGTTAGTGCTTTCAGTTGTGCTAGCATGTTTTTATGAGTTATATTGGTTATATGCATGTTTAGCTGATTTGACGTGCATGCTTGTTGTGATTAGATTTCATAGCTTATGAAATCTAATATTTTGATGTTATTCATGACAGCATGTTTCATGAACTAGTTTATGTATATACATGTTTACCATGTTTTATACTGGGATTTATTCTCACCGGAGTTATCCGGCTGTTGTCTTGTTTTGTATGTGTGCATGGCAACAGGTGGGGCTGGTTCGGGGTCAAGATGATGATGAGAGAAGACGAGTTTAGCGTGGTGATTCCGGACTTACAGTAGACTTGGTTGTATTACTGGACTTTAGTAGTTGAACCTTAAATTAGCTTGTTGTACTTTTAATACTGACATGTATTTTATACAGACATGTATAGTATTTAGATTCCATTACCTTCCGCAGTTATATCCTAAAACGAAAAATTTTTAGACCCTGTTTTATCTTAATTGATAATTAAATCCCAAAGATGATTAGCGTCCGGGTCCCCACAACAGGTGGTATCAGAGCCGATAGTTCCTTTAGACTTAGATTATCAGAGCGAAGATCCTTTAGAGATAGATCTTTAGATTGAGATAGTCAGAACTGATAGATCTTTTAGACTGACTTAGATTAAGATAGAAGAGAATGAGCGGGGTAGAGGAATTTTCTTTCCTTGCATGTGTGTGCTAGCATGAGATTGATTTTAATGTTGACTGACATTGTGTGCTAGCATGAGACTATGTGTTACTGCTTAAAGATACATGTTTACCTGATTATATGAGTTGAATTGGTATTATGTATTCTTGAATATGAATCAGATCGGATTCATGATCAGCAGTAAGATGATCATGATCAGAGAAAGATTGGTACAGATTTGTAGTACTAGATTTCTAATGTGTTTGGTAATCAGATGTACCGCCTAGAAGAATTCCAGAAAGAGGCAGTACTTCATATGATTAGACAGGTAGGTCAGAACCTCAGATAGATGTGTCAGAAATTCAGATGGAAACACAGGTACAGAGGTTCCAGTCGTTTCAGCCGCCGGTTCTGAAGGGAAATGAGACGTCAGCAGATTGTGAGAAGTGGCTTGAGGAGACAGAAATGTTATTTGAATTCCTAAATTTCACAGATGAGTGTAGAATTAGGCTTGTTGAGAACCAATTGCATGAGACTGCAAGAAGATGGTGGTTACTCACCAAAGGAGCTTTAGAGCAGAGTCGTTCAGTGATTACATGGAAGATCTTCAAGGTTGAGTTCTACCAAAGGTTCTTCCCCGTATCATATAGAGAGGACCGAAGTGCAGAGTTCACGAACCTAAGACAAGGACAGATGAGTATCGATGAGTATTTGGCACAGTTCTTCACCTTGTTACGGTTTGCCCCTTTTATAGCTAGAAATGATCATGCTATATCTAGTCAGTTCATTCAGGGATTAAATCCAGAAATACGTACATTGGTGAATGTGAAGCCATCGAGTAGTTTTGCTGATACCTTGAACAAGGCCAAAAGAGCAGAAACGGTTCTGACAGGACAACAGGGAGTCTTATATGATCTTCCAACATCAAATCCACAGCCACTGCCTTCTAGAGTTGAGATTGGCAGCAGCAGTGATAGGAAGAAAGAACCATTGAAGATTCAAAAGAAACAGTTCAAGAAGTTAGGAAGTGATTCATCTAGTTCCAGCAGTCCTAGTACGAGCTATACCGGAGTGTATTGTAGGACGTGTGGAGGGCGACATTCCACAGAACAATGCAAAGGAGTGCTTGGTAAATGTAATGTGTGTAAGCAAACGGGACACTTTGCTAAGGTTTGTCCCCAGAAGGGTTCTCGAAGATCTTAAAGAGCAGGGTCATTGGTGATAATGACTGAAGAGCAGACTCAGAATTCACAACAGGTACTATTTCTTTATGATTATATTGCATACGTATTGATATATACTAATGCATTCGTTATGAGTATCTGTGAATGAGTAGTATGGAGATATGCTGTATCTGTTGGGTCTGTGTATACTGTAGTATTGATTCCTTGGCTGTTGAGGAATATGTTGATATCAGAAATTTCTGTGACATATTATATACTACAGTTAGATGAGGATGGGACTGGATGAGATTATGATGTACTTGTAACTATCTGATTTGGATTGCATTATTGACATGAATACGCTGAACAAGTACCGAAATATTGTAGCATGTGTTCCAGAAATAGCAAGATTAAGACCAGATCTTGGTGATAAATGAGGATTTTCGATCCAGAAGTCCTCAGAAAATTGCAGGGTTTAGGACTCGATTATTACAGAAAGGAACAGATGGCATCCTTATGTATTCAGTACATCCACTGAAATCGAGCCAAAAATTTTATATTAATATCATAGTTAACTGATGTTTTCTTAGATAAGATGTCAGATGGGTTCTCTATCAGAAAGAATTGAAAGAATTGACAGATTAAAGTATGGGCTAAGGAATCCAGTTGATTGTGTATTTCTCTTGAAGACATTTTAGTTCTGTTTCTAGATTGACAGATTATGTGTTCAGGGGTATTTTGAAGAATTATGCTTGTTATATCTATGATTCCGGGATATATCCACAGCATCTGATTGTTTATATTGAATATTTGAAGACTGGGTTAAATATTCCGAGAACTGTGATCATGGTATACAGCAATGGGTCAGGTAGGAATCCGGTATACAGTTATTGATACAGGTTTTTATTCAGACTATGCAGTATCAGAAATATCAAAATTAGCAGAATGTCAAAGATGTCAGAACTTTATTAGCTGGTTTGGGCAGATTATCTTCTTCTGATTATCTTATTCTCGTATTGCTGTATATCTGCTGAGTATTGTTATTGTTCTAAATCAGTATTTGAGACATTTTATATTGGTTGGGAGTATATTCTATTTGTAGATGAGATATAGCAGCTGATCTGGGCAGTATGAAGATTGGTCAGCCAGCCAGAATCTATTATGTTATGAGTTTCTTAAACTCACTAGATCTGTATAAGTTCTTTCTATTCAGAATTTGATGTGATATTACCGTTATTGTGAATCAGTGTAATACAGTTTATTGTAAACAGTTGAAATCAGAGCAGAGTATCGTTTACAGTAACAGATATGTGACTTTGTGTTTGTATCAGACAGACTACTTCTATTGTGTGATGTCAGAATGTTTCAGAATTATTTATAACTTTTGATATGGGTAGTCAGAGCCGAATACCAGGTAGGTATTTCTTATTTATTTTATGTTATTAACTGATCTTTTACAGCATAGTTCGAATCTGAACTCTCAGGCAGTGTCAGAATTGCACAGTAAGGAATTCAGTTTCATTCAGATGGTTCAGAATGTATGATATTCGAACCGATAGTGTTGGTATAGACAGATGAGATCAGTTGGGACAGCAATTTATGTTGTAAGGTTGGTAAAAATGGTACTGATAGGTCTAGATCGCTAACAAAAGAAGCCAAAAACTAGGAATTAGAAGATTATTACCGACTGAGTATATTCCTGAATAGAAATTGGAGTACATTTCTATAGCTTTTGTAATGAAAATTACCACCATTTTCTTCAGATTGGGTTATGGTATGATCGTGATTGATAGATTGTTCAATCTATATCTAGTAGTTTGTAAAGATGATGTACAAACAGAACTAGATGACAGAGATCCCTGTCAAAGAAATAGTCAGATTGACTAGAATGATGATTTCAAGTAGAGTATATCAGACTATGATTACGATTAAGTGGGTACTTATGGTAGGTTATATCATAAGTTGTTTCTCTGGCAGATTGTTCACAAATTGACAGGTAGTCGGAGTGTCTTGTTCAGATATTGAAAAATAGTGATAGAACTCTCGTGCTGGATGTTAGCACTAGTTATCAAGATAGTGCAGAAGGAATAGGTGTAAGAAACCAATGTCGGATGATGACAATTGGTATTTGAAACCGAAGATGGAATAGGTCCTTGATTGGGATAAACAGATGGAATAGCAACTACAGATGGTATTGCTTTGTTATGAATTGCAATTGGCGTATACGGATGTTGTATAGCAAGTAATATGCGATTGATTCGGCTTTACGTGAAGGGCTCTCTTTAACAGAGTGATGATTGGTGAGTTCGAGGACGAACTCAGATCTAAGAGGGGGAGAAATGTAATGCCCGAGAACTTAATTACCGTAATCTGAAATGATTTGGATAGGATTACTGTAATCAGAGATTAATTCGGAATGATTTATTGAATTAATCGAGATGATTATAGACGGGACGCGTTCTTGTTAGATTTTGAAAGGAAGAAAATTTCGTGTGCGTGACTCGAAGGTCTCGCGCATATGCACGAGAAGTGTACGCGCATATGCGCGAGCCATGCGAGAAGCCAAGGGAGAAATCCAGAAAGTTTGGCGCACATGCGCGGTGTAAGTGCGCGCACATGCGCGGCAAGGCCAGAACCAGTGGCGCATATGCGCGAGTAGAGTGGCGCATATGCGCGGGAGGGCCAGAAGGGGTGGCGCATATGCGCGGAATTAATGGCGCATATGCGCGAGTAGCATTTTTGCCGAGACAGTAGGTCTCGCGCATATGCGCGAGTAGTGACCGCGCATATGCGCGAGACGTGTTGCACAAAGGTTGTGCCATTTGCTTTGCATGCACGGAAGGTATGTATATATATATATATATATTGGCATGCAATTCTTCAGAATTGGAAGGAGAAAATCGTGGGTTTAGGGAAAAGCTTTGTTCTTTTTCTTTAGAAATTGATTTACGAGCAAATCGTTTATCTGAATTGGAATCCGACTTCGGTACTGTATTCCTATCAACGCAGGCTACAACTGGACGTAAGTTTTATTACGTTTAGACAAGATATGAATTTATGATGTTGTTAGAATTGAATATGATTCAGATATGGTGTTTCTACTACCGTAGATTTTGTAGAATCGAAGTCAGATTTAGAAACAGATTGTTTATGGAATTGTTATGAATTTTAAGTTGATTTGATTAAGATTGCTATCAGAATTATGAGGTTATTCATTTTACAGTGTACAGATACTGAAGTTATAGATTGTACTGAGATGTATTAGGAATTCTGGTAGTTTAATTGTGATGTTAAGACTGACGGGGTTACAAGACTGTAGTGTTATGCCGTCTAAACAACAGTTGGTACAGATTGATCAGATTCAGTATTGGTTTCTGTTATCTCGTGATATTGTTGATATGAATCAGATTGTAGTTTATAAAGATATTGATCAGAACAGGTTGTAAATCGGGTTACACATTGATACAGTGTATCTGTTATTGTCATTTCAGATCAGATATGGACAAATTCGACTTTGAGACGTCGTCTTCATCAGATCAGGAAGACAAAGGTATAATTCATGTGATATTCGGGAAGCATAACTCAAATTAGATTAATTTGAGTTTCCCAATAAAATCACATACTAGATTATTGTTTATATTGTTACCTGATTATGCTTTGATTATAGAATTGTATTCAAGCAGGTAAGATAATTGTGATATTCAGTTATGAATATGATTATGCTTTGTTTGCAGATTGTTATTCATTGCATTTAAGATAAGAGAGTCTTTGACAGGCATTGTCAAATAGCTAGACGTTTCGGTGTATCTCAGCATAGGAGTAGGTATTACTCTTATTGCCGCCGTTGATACAGCTCAGACCGAAGTCTAGGAATGAGACGTACATTACCCCGATTGGGAGGGTAGGTAGTGACGTCTTATTCACACCGGGATCCCTAGAGTTATAGATCGAGTCGAGTCTAGACATGGTTTTATTAGGACTGCATGCTTATATAGATGTGGCTCCTAGATCATGGGATCCATCGTTAGTGCTTTCAGTTGTGCTAGCATGTTTTTATGAGTTATATTGGTTATATGCATGTTTAGCTGATTTGACGTGCATGCTTGTTGTGATTAGATTTCATAGCTTATGAAATCTAATATTTTGATGTTATTCATGACAGCATGTTTCATGAACTAGTTTATGTATATACATGTTTACCATGTTTTATACTGGGATTTATTCTCACCGGAGTTATCCGGCTGTTGTCTTGTTTTGTATGTGTGCATGGCAACAGGTGGGGCTGGTTCGGGGTCAAGATGATGATGAGAGAAGACGAGTTTAGCGTGGTGAACCTTAAATTAGCTTGTTGTACTTTTAATACTGACATGTATTTTATACAGACATGTATAGTATTTAGATTCCATTACCTTCCGCAATTATATCCTAAAACGAAAAATTTTTAGACCCTGTTTTATCTTAATTGATAATTAAATCTCAAAGATGATTAGCGTCCGGGTCCCCACACAACCATAGACTTATATCCCTCAGAGTTATCGGTTTATATCGATTGGGATACGAGCACCACAGACAGAGTTACTATTGATATCAATCCAACCAGAGTAAAGAAAAATACCATCTCATTGTTATTGTTATTACTATGATATTCATGTTTCAGAGTTGATGGTATTTAATGATTTCAAAGCTATGTTTTACAGAGTATGCTATGTACGTTGCTATGTAAGAGTTCCACTTGCTGAGTTTATACTCATTTCAGTTATTTTCATTTGATGCAGATAAGAGTGACGGGCCAAGACGTTGACTGTGGATGGGAGTCATATGCATACGAAGATTGGAAGGAAGAAGTTGTTTTGCAAGCAAAATTTTGGCCATGATCATGAAAATGATGTTTTGTATTTTGATGTATCATTTAGTTGATCATGTTGATACTTTTATTGTTATTTGGAAATGTATTTTGAAACTCCTTCCATTTGAAAGAAAATTTTAAATTCCGCTGTTTTTATTGTAAACGGGTCAAGGTGTCACAAATTTCAGATATCACCTATTCTGAATACAATCTGTTTCAAGAAGGATTCTTATCTGAATAACTTCTGTATACATTCATTACAGGTCTCAGCATATTCAATACAATCTGCAGATATTCTATTCAATCAATCAAATGCTGCCATTATATCAAAATCTCATAGATACAATGAGTATAAAATCATCAGAACATCTCTGAATATACTGACACATGCCAAAGAGCAACAATAAATCAAATGTAACTCTTGGTCGATATTCTTCTACTGATCTTTCAATTCATTCTGTATCATTCTGTACATTCCATGTTATTCTGTGCTGAACTCTAAAACAGCACTCAATATCTGATCTGAATTCAATTCTGAAATCTATCTTTCTGATATAAAGCAATTCTAAAATCTTATCTGGCAACATCAGCCACTTCACACCTCATTGGCAAATCTGCCAATGCTAGGCTCGATTTCAGTGGATCTACTGAATATATAGGGATACAATCTGCTCATTTCTGTATTAATCGAGTCATATACAATACAGATATCAAAGTAATTCTAAATCTAGAATCCTTATCGTGATGTCTCCACTGATCAGTCATTTCTGGTCTGAATCTTACCATTTCTGGAACAAATTCTACAATATGTCTGTACTTGTTCAGCATATATATCAATAATGCGTTCAAATCAGAAAACACAAGTACATCATAATCTATCTCTATTTCATTCTCATCTTACTGTAGTATACACTATATACAGAAATCTCTGATATCAACATTTTCCTCAACAAGCAAGGACATCAATATTACAGTACAATCAACCCAACAGATATAGCATATCTCCATGCAACTTAGTCAAAGATATTCTTAACAAATGCATTAGTATATATCAATACATATGCAATAAAATCATAAAGAATAGTACCTGTTTTGAATTCTGGATCTGTGTTTTCAATTGAACTCTGTTCCCTACAATCTTCGGGAACGCTTCTGGGGACAGACTTTAGGAAAGGGTCCCGGCTGTCCACAAATATTGCATCTACCAGTCACTCCCTGGCATTGCTCGGTGGGATGTCTCCCTCCGCAACTCCTGCAATACACTTCAGTATGGCTTGGACCAGAAACGCTAGAGCTAGATGAACCACTTCCCAATTTCTTGAATGGCTTTTTCCGAGCTTTCAGCAAATCTTGCTTTTCACTCGTACTGCCTCGATCAAATCGAAGAGGGGATTGCTGTGTCTGGGGTTGCTTCACACACAACCTCCCTAGCTGTGTAATCAGACTCGCTTCAGCTCTCTTTGCTCTACTCAAGATATCAGCAAAATGGTAAGGTCGCTGCAGATTCATAAATGCAACTACCTCCGAATTCAACCCTCTGATGAATTGATTCACTATAGCTTCATCATTTCCAGCTATCTGAGGAGCAAAATGCAGTAGAGTAGAGAATTTGGCGGTATATTCATCAATATTCAACTGACCTTGGCTCAAATTCTCAAACTCTGCTTTCTTGTCCTCTCGGTACGAGACTGAGAAAAATCGTCGATAAAATTCAGTTCTGAATATTTCCCACGAAATCACTGTACCTCTCTGTTCCCACATTCTTCGACTGGTAATCCACCAATTCCTGGCGGCTTCTCGTAAATGATAAGGTACCGTTTTAACTCTTTGTTCATCTGTACAATCAAGTAAATGGAACAGTATTTCTATATCATCAAACCAGTTCTGACAATCTTCTGATGTCTCGGAACCACTCAGAATCGGCGGCTGCAATAACTGAAATTCTTTCATCTTTTCGTCTAGCTGAGTTTCTGATGCCTTTATCTGTTCAGACGAAGTACTGCCCTTTTCTAAAATTCTTCGAGACGGTATATCTGACAATCAAACAGATTAGTACATAATCTATACAATCTGTCTCAGCCCTCCTCTGATCATATACCTCTGATCCAGACTCGGTTCTGATTCAGGCTTAACGATTACATGCTGCAATCAACTCAGATAACAAACAACATGTAATAGGGAAAGCAGTAAATCATGCTAGCACCCATAATGTAATTCAATATTATAATAAATCTCATGCTAGCAATCACATGCAAGGAAGAAAGTTCAATCTACCCCGCTCATTCTCTTCTATCTCAATCTAAAGAATCTATCAGTTCTGACTATCTCAATCTAAAGGATCTATCGCTCTGATACCACCTGTTGTGGGGACCTGGACGCTAATCATTTTCTTAATTATCGTTGGGATTTAATTATCAGTTCTGATAAACAGGGTCTAAAAATTTTTCTTTTTAAAATGCATCTGCGGAAGGTAATGGAATCTAAATAATATACATCTCTGTATAAAAACTACATTTCAGTATAAAAGTACAAAATGTAAGGCTCGAAGATTTAGTTATCATAATCAGATGGATTCGTTGATAATTAAGATGATTGTAGATGTATTTCATTGGACTCGAAAAGAAAGGGAAATGTATAATAAAGATGTGAAAGATAGTCAAAAGAATAAGGAAGGCCGAAGCTATGGCGCATATGCGCGAAGGAATGCGTGCATATGCATGAGAATTCCAGTAGCATTGGCGCATATGCGCGGAAAGAGTGGCGCATATGCGCGACATGTACAGCAGCCTTGGCGCATATGCGCGAGTTTAGTGGCGCATATGCGCGGAGCGTCCAGAAACATTGGCGCATATGCGCGAGTTTAATGGCGCATATGCGCGAGGGTGAAATTCTGCCAAGTTGTCGAGACAGTAGGTCTCGCGCACATGCACGAGTAATGTCGCGCATATGTGCGAGACGTGTATTGCAAAGGATGAGCCATGTGTATCGAATCATGCAATATATATATATATAAATGGTCTTCTTTCTTGGCCATTCTATCAGCAGACCACCGAGGATAGTCTTAGGAAAAGGTAAGCTACTTTCTAACTTAGAATAGATCTTGTGTAAGATTTACACATTCAAATTTAAATCCGATTGTGGTTTTGAACTCGTCTCTTTATTAGCTACAAGGTGATGTAAGTTTTCTTCGATTCTAGCATGTTTTGAAATATATGAGTTGGGAGAATTATGATTTAAGCTTTAAGATGTGTTCTTGAAGTGATGGTTACCATAGTAACGTAAACGGATCGTAAAACAGATATCGTATGTGATGGTTTCGAATTCCAGCATATATTGAATATAGATTGTGCAGATTTTTGAGGATATGATGTACTCATGAGATCGATTATTGATTGTGGAGATTGGATATTAATCTATATTGATATATGTTAAGAATTTGATTGACCGGTATCGAGAATTACGTCGTTATGCCGTCAAATTGTATCGAGATCACGTAGTGACTTGGTTATGTGTTGATTTAGATTAGAAATTGATAGAGTGCGTATTCAACATTTCCATTTCAGATTCGTATTGGCGATCGTGACAGCGATCTACGACGAAAGGTATAGTACATGTTTTGTTTGGGGAATCACGACTCAAATGAGATCACATTTGAGTTTCCCAACCAAAATCACATACTTGTTTTATTGTTCCTACCTTGATATGATTATGATTGTTATAGATTTGTTTATAGAATTTGTATGCAGATCTTGCTATGCTTTGTTTACAGATCGTGTAGCATTGCATTATGCTTGTTTACAGATTTTGTATTCATGCATTAAGATAGGGCAGTCTGGAGATCAGGCAGACTACTAGATGTTCGGCGATATCTCAGCTTAGGGGAAGATCACCGCCCCTTTGTAGACGTGGATACAGATCAGGCCGAAGTCTAGGAATAAGACGTACAGCACCTCGATTGGTAGGGTAGGTGACAGCCAGTGACGTCTTATTCACAACGGGATCCCTAGAGTTCTAGTCGAGTCGAGTCTAGACATGATTAGATTCACATTGCATGATTTTATATGAATGACATTCATATTAGCATGTTTCATGTTTAGATTGTTTATATGCATGTTACATGTTTATACTGGGATTTGTTCTCACCGGTTTTCCGGCTGTTGTTATGTCTGTATGTGTGCATAACAACAGGTGGGGCATGATCTGGGTCACGACAGAGATGAGCGATGGACATAGCGTGGTGATCTCGGGCGCAGCAGAGGACTAGTGGTTCTTTTGGCTAGACTTATACTACCGTTGTTTATAGATGGTACTGGACACTAGTTGTAAGAACAAGACTTGTATTTTATATTTGTATATTATGCTAATGTAATAAAATAGAGACATGTTTTATGCCTAGTTAGTAACATTTGATTGAATGTTAAAAAGCGAAAATTTGACCCACATTTTATATTAATGATCCATTTAATCCCAAGAAAAAGAATTAGAGCCCGGGTCCCCACAACAGGTGGTATCAGAGCCGAGAGTTCCTTTAGACTGAGATAGGATAGAATGAGCGGGGTAGATCGAGTCTTCTTCCTTGCTTATGATGTGCTAGCATGATTATTGCTTTCCTATTACATGTTTGTGTTTGATTTCTTTCAGCATGTGATAAACTGAATCAGAACTGATTCTAGATCAGAGGTAACTGACTAGAGGATGGCTGAGACAGTTGTATATATTGTATACTAATCCTTTGGATTATTAGATATGCCTCCTAGAAGAGCAGCCGTACCTCTACGACCAGCAGCGCCAGAACAGGGGAGCACATCCGGAGATCCTATGGATGTTACGGCGACCCCTATGGAGACGTTGCTGAAGCGATTCCAATCCTTTCGACCTCCCACCTTAAAAGGTACCGAGAATGCCATCGAGTGCGAAAGTTGGCTTGAGGACATTGAAATGTTATTCGACTCTTTGGAGTACAGTGACGAGAAGAGAATAAAGCTAATTGGCCATCAATTGCAAGATATAGCCAAGAATTGGTGGTTGAACATTAGGAGAGCTTTAGAGCAGCGGGGTACCGAGATTACGTGGAAGGTATTCAAGACGGAATTCTATCAGCGTTTCTTTCTCATCTCTTATCGCAAGGATAAAGGTGCAGAATTTGCCAATCTAAGGCAAGGGCAATTGAACATTGAGGAGTACGTTGCCAAATTCTCTTCTTTGCTTCGTTTTGCACCCCATGTTTCAGGAAATGATGAGGCCATGGCAGATCAGTTTATATATGGCCTGAATCCAGATATCTTTACGTTGGTCAATACTGGGAGACCCGATAATTTCTCGGATGCATTGAATCGAGCCAAAGGTGCAGAAGCAGGATTGTTGAGGCAGCGGAGTGATCCTTATGTTGCACCGAGTCCGAGACCGCCACCACCTCCATCCCAAGTTCCTCCTCCTCGATTCGAAAGCGGTGGTAGTAGTAGTGGATGCAAAGAACAGCTGAAGGCGAAGGGGAAACAATTTAAGCGACCTGGGAGCAGTTCGTCCAGCTCCAGCGGATCAAGACAGACTGGTTTTGATCAAAGTTCAAGGACTTCAGGTGTCTACTGCAATTCTTGTGGAGGTAGGCATGCAACTGAACAGTGCCAGGGAGTTACAGGCCGATGTAACATTTGTAGGCAACCGGGGCATTTTGCCAAAGTCTGTCCCCAGAGGAGTGTACAGCAAGGCCAGAGTGGAAGAGCATCCGGTTCCGTTCCTCAGTTTGAGCGGCAGGCATCATCCGTTCACTCTTTTCAGCCTCCACCGGCACAGACTCAATCCAGAGGCCGAGGTAGTCAGACTGTGACTCAACCCCCGAGGCAACAGGCTCAAGTGTTTGCATTGACAGAAGAGCAAGCACAAGATGCACCAGATGATGTTATAGCAGGTAACTGCTCTCTTTATGGTTATCCTGCTTATATCTTGATAGATACAGGTGCATCACATACATTCATTTCAGAGCGATTTGCGTTATTGCATTCATTGCCTGTTGAGTCTTTGTTAGATGTTGTGTCGATTAATTCTCCGTTGGGAAGTGGATTGATATCTGTAACTACGGTTAGACATTGCATTCTACAGTTTGAGGGGCATGAGATTGACCTAGATTGTATAGTGTTGGGTCTAGCTGATTTTGATTGTATAGTCGGTATTGACATGCTAACGAAGTACAGAGCTACCGTGGATTGTTTCCATAAGATTGTCAGATTCAGACCCGAGATGACAGACGAGTGGAAATTCTACGGGAAGGGTTCCAGATCTTGGATTCCCTTGATTTCGGCTCTTACTATGAATAGATTGTTACAGAAAGGAGCAGATGGTTTCTTTATTTATGCTGTAGATATGCAGAAGTCGAGCCCGGCGTTGGCAGACATACCAGTAGTGCGGGAATTTCCAGATATTTTTCCAGATGAGATCCCAGGATTACCTCCGGTTCGTGAGGTAGACTTCAGTATTGATCTTACACCAGGTACCGTTCCTATTTCGAGAACTTCGTATAGGATGGCACCCATCGAACTAAAAGAATTGAAAGCACAATTAGAAGATCTTCTGGCCAAGGGATATATCAGACCTAGTGTATCTCCTTGGGGCGCTCCGGTGCTGTTTGTGCGGAAGAAAGATGGTTCGATGCGATTGTGTATAGACTACCGGCAGCTGAACAAGGCAACGATCAAGAATAAATATCCTTTGCCTAGGATCGATGACCTATTTGATCAGTTGCAGGGATCCTCCGTGTATTCGAAGATTGATTTGCGTTCTGGATATCATCATCTCAGAGTTCGAGATATAGATATACCGAAGACAGCATTTCGAACCAGGTAAGTACATTACGAATTTATTGTCATGCCTTTTGGTTTAACCAATGCTCCTGCGGTATTTATGGGCTTGATGAATCAAGTGTTTCAGAGGTATTTAGATGAATTTGTGATTGTCCTCATTGATGACATTTTGGTGTATTCGAAGAATAGGAATGAGCATGCAGAACATCTCAGGATTGTGTTGCAGACACTGAGGAATGAGAGATTGTATGCTAAATTGTCAAAGTGTGAGTTTTGGTTGAATCGAGTTGTCTTTTTGGGACACATTATATCTGGAGATGGTATTTCTGTGGATCCGAGTAAAGTTGAAGCTGTGATCAGTTGGTCGAGACCGACTTCTGTGCCAGAAATACGCAGTTTCATGGGCTTAGCCGGATACTACAGAAGATTTATCAAAGATTTCTCCAGTATTGCAAAGCCAATAACTCAATTGACACAAAAGAATGCACCATTTGTTTGGTCAGAGGAGTGTGAGTCTAGCTTTGTTGAATTAAAGAAAAGGCTGACCAGTGCTCCAGTACTGACGATACCTTCAGGTACGGGTGATTTCGTTGTATATTGGGATACTTCTCATAGAGGTTTGGGATGTGTTCTTATGCAGCGAGGCCATGTGATCGCATACGCCTCGAGACAATTGAAGCCACATGAGGTACGATACCCCATTCATGATCTGGAATTGGCGGCTATCGTATTTGCATTAAAGATTTGGCGTCATTATCTCTACGGCGAAAAATTTGAGATATTCTCCGATCACAAGAGCTTAAAGTACCTATTTTCTCAATCAGAACTGAATATGAGGCAGCGTAGATGGCTAGATCTTCTGAAAGACTTTGACTGTGAAATCAAATATTATCCAGGGAAGTCAAATGCAGCAGCAGATGCCTTGAGTCGTAAGGTATGTTCTTTGTCCTTATCGACGATGGGTGTTAACAAGTTAGTTGAAAATTGCTGTACAACTGGATTAGAATTTGATACAGATAGTAAGCCACTACGTCTTTTTACGATCCAAGTTGAGCCCAATTTGATTATGAGGATCAAGGAAGCAAAAAGAACCGATCAGAATGTGCAGAAATCAATCCAAATGGTCAGATCAGGGCATGTATCAGAATATCAGGTACGAGATCATGTGTTGTACATGAATAACCGTCTAGTTGTGCCAGATGTTGCAGATTTGAGACAGCAGATTCTGACAGAGGCACATTGTAGTCGGTTCAGCATTCATCCAGGTGGCAGGAAGATGTACAATGACTTGAAGACACAGTTCTGGTGGAAAAAAATGAAGTCAGACATTGCCGAATTTGTGTCTAAGTGTTTGAACTGCCAACAGGTAAAAGCTGAGAGGAAGAAGCCTGGTGGATTGCTTCAGAGTTTATCTATTCCAGAATGGAAATGGGACCACATTTCCATGGATTTTGTGACGAAGTTACCTCGATCATCGAAAGGCTGTGACGCGATTTGGGTCATTATTGACAGATTGACCAAATCTGCTTGTTTCATTCCGTACAGAATGACGTATAGACAAGATCAGATGGCGGAGATTTATATTCGAGAGGTAGTCAGATTGCATGGAGTGCCGAAGTCTATCGTATCAGATCGTGATCCACGATTCACTTCACACTTCTGGCACAGTTTACAGCAGGCCTTAGGTACGACATTACACCTGAGTACTGCTTACCATCCTCAGACAGACGGACAGTCGGAACGGACTATCCAAACATTAGAGGATATGTTAAGAGCCGTCGTGCTAGATTTTGGCATTGGTTGGCAAGATTCCCTACCTCTTTGCGAATTCTCTTACAATAATAGCTATCAGACGAGTATCGAGATGGCACCGTTCGAAGCTTTGTATGGCAAGAAGTGCAGATCTCCGCTATACTGGGATGACGTTTCAGAAGTACCAGAACTTGGGCCAGATATGATTCGTGACATGACAGAGAAGGTAAAACTCATTCAAAAGAGGATGAAGACAGCACAAGATCGACAAGCAAAGTATGCCAATATCAGACGTAGACCGTTAGTATTTGAGGCGGGAGATAGAGTATTCTTGAAAATTTCTCCGTTCAGAGGCGTTGTTCGATTTGGCAAACGCGGGAAATTATCTCCTCGATACATTGGTCCTTACGAGATTCTTGAGAAGATTGGCGATCGAGCTTATCGACTTGCACTTCCTCCTTCTCTATCTGGGATACATGATGTCTTTCATGTATCGATGTTGCGTAAGTATATGCCAGATGTTTCTCATGTCATTCAACCTGACGAAGCTGAACTTGATCAGACATTGAGCTATGTGGAACAACCGATACAGATTCTTGATCGGAAAGAAAAGAAGCTCAGAATGAAGAATATTCCCCTAGTGAAAGTCCAATGGAGTCGTCACGGCGCTGAAGAAGCGACATGGGAGACAGAAGCCAACATGCGACAGAAACACCCCGAATTATTTCAATAATGTAAATATTGATCTAACTTTGATATTATTATTTTTGATGCTTTCATTGATAGAATGATGTGCGATTTCGAGGGCGAAATCATTTCTTAGAGGGGGAGAAATGTAAGGCTCGAAGATTTAGTTATCATAATCAGATGGATTCGTTGATAATTAAGATGATTGTAGATGTATTTCATTGGACTCGAAAAGAAAGGGAAATGTATAATAAAGATGTGAAAGATAGTCAAAAGAATAAGGAAGGCCGAAGCTATGGCGCATATGCGCGAAGGAATGCGTGCATATGCATGAGAATTCCAGTAGCATTGGCGCATATGCGCGGAAAGAGTGGCGCATAGGCGCGACATGTACAGCAGCCTTGGCGCATATGCGCGAGTTTAGTGGCGCATATGCGCGGAGCGTCCAGAAACATTGGCGTATATGCACGAGTTTAATGGCGCATATGCGCGAGGGTGAAATTCTGCCAAGTTGTCGAGACAGTAGGTCTCGCGCACATGCGCGAGTAATGCCGCGCATGTGCGCGAGACGTGTATTGCAAAGGATGAGCCATGTGTATCGAATCATGCAATATATATATAAATGGTCTTCTTTCTTGGCCATTCTATCAGCAGACCACCGAGGATAGTCTTAGGAAAAGGTAAGCTACTTTCTACCTTAGAATAGAGCTTGTGTAAGATTTACACATTCAAATTTAAATCCGATTGTGGTTTTGAACTCGTCTCTTTATTAGCTACAAGGTGATGTAAGTTTTCTTCGATTCCAGCATGTTTTGAAATATATGAGTTGGGAGAATTATGATTTAAGCTTTAAGATGTGTTCTTGAAGTGATGGTTACCATAGTAACGTAAACGGATCGTAAAACAGATATCGTATGTGATGGTTTCGAATTCCAGCATATATTGAATATAGATTGTGCATATTTTTGAGGATATGATGTACTCATGAGATCGATTATTGATTGTGGAGATTGGATATTAATCTATATTGATATATGTTAAGAATTTGATTGACCGGTATCGAGAATTACGTCGTTATGCCGTCAAATTGTATCGAGATCACGTAGTGACTTGGTTATGTGTTGATTTAGATTAGAAATTGATAGAGTGCGTATTCAACATTTCCATTTCAGATTCGTATTGGCGATCGTGACAGCGATTCTACGACGAAAGGTATAGTACATGTTTTGTTTGGGGAATCACGACTCAAATGAGATCACATTTGAGTTTCCCAACCAAAATCACATACTTGTTTTATTGTTCCTACCTTGATATGATTATGATTGTTATAGATTTGTTTATAGAATTTGTATGCAGATCTTGCTATGCTTTGTTTACAGATCGTGTAGCATTGCATTATGCTTGTTTACAGATTTTGTATTCATGCATTAAGATAGGGCAGTCTGGAGATCAGGCAGACTACTAGATGTTCGGCGATATCTCAGCTTAGGGAAAGATCACCGCCCCTTTGTAGACGTGGATACAGATCAGGCCGAAGTCTAGGAATAAGACGTACATCACCTCGATTGGTAGGGTAGGTGACAGCCAGTGACGTCTTATTCACAACTGGATCCCTAGAGTTCTAGTCGAGTCGAGTCTAGACATGATTAGATTCACATTGCATGATTTTATATGAATGACATTCATATTAGCATGTTTCATGTTTAGATTGTTTATATGCATGTTACATGTTTATACTGGGATTTGTTCTCACCGGTTTTCCGGCTGTTGTTATGTCTGTATGTGTGCATAACAACAGGTGGGGCATGATCTGGGTCACGACAGAGATGAGCGATGGACATAGCGTGGTGATCTCGGGCGCAGCAGAGGACTAGTGGTTCTTTTGGCTAGACTTATACTACCGTTGTTTATAGATGGTACTGGACACTAGTTGTAAGAACAAGACTTGTATTTTATATTTGTATATTATGCTAATGTAATAAAATAGAGACATGTTTTATGCCTAGTTAGTAACATTTGATTGAATGTTAAAAAGCGAAAATTTGACCCACATTTTATATTAATGATCCATTTAATCCCAAGAAAAAGAATTAGAGCCCGGGTCCCCACAAATACTGTACAAACTAGGTCTAAGGTTTAGTTACTAAATTCAAGTAATAAAACCAAGTCTACAATAAGTCCGGAATCACCACGCTAACTCGTCTTCTCTCATCATCTTCTTGACCCCGATCCAGCCCCACCTATTGTCATGCACACATACAAACAAGACAGCAGCCGGATAACTCCGGTGAGAATAAATCCCAGTATAAAACATGGTAAACATGCATATACATAAAGTAAATCATGAAATATTCTATCATGAATAAACTTAAAAACAATAGATTTCATAATCTATGAAATCAACTCAAAATGAGCATAAAACACAAATCAATTAAACATGCTACTCAAATCAAATCATAAAACATGCTATCAGGACTGAAAGCAATAACAATGGGTTTCATAGTCTATGAAACCACATCCATAAACGCATGCAGTTCTAGTCAAATCATGTCTAGACTCGACTCAACTATAACTCTAGGGATCCCGGTGGGAATAAGACGTCAATGGCTGTCACCTACCCTCCCACTCGGGGTGACTGTACGTCTTATTCCTAGACTTCGGTCTGAGCTGTATCGACGGCTGCAATAGGAGTCATAGCGGCTCCTACGCTGAGATACACCGAACGTCTAGAAGTCTGACTATCTGTCAAACTTTCCTATCTCAAATGCAATGTATAACAATCTGTAAAGAAAGCATGCTCATTTCAAAAGATGTGAATATAAAGTCTATAAACAAATCATAATCATATTAGAAGATGAACACGAATCAAGTATGTGATTTTATTGGGAAACTCAAATGATATATGATTTGAGTTATATCTTCCCAGATATCACATGAATTATACCTTTGTCGTCCCTGTCTGACGATGACGATGACCTGTATTAAACTCTGTCCATATCAAATCTGAAATGACAATATCCAATACAACGTATCAGTAAATAACTCAATACACAATCTGTTTTGATCAATACTCAACTCAATACATAATCTGATCAATATCTGAACAAGATACAATTCAATTTATGTCATCGCTATCACAATACAATCTGAATCATATCGGAATCTGATTAATCTAAATCAACTGATGTTTCGACGGCATACTAATACAATCTGAATAACCCCGTCAATCTGAACATCACAAATATAATACTGGAACTCATAATCTGTGCCAACATAATTCATACTCTGAATATTAACACAATTTTGATACAGAATCTCAGTCAATATCTTTCAAAAATCATAACAATTACATAAACGATCTGATTCCTATTCAATTCTGACGATATCATAATTTCAAATCTTATCTAAACGTAACAAAACTTACGTCCAGTTGTAGCTGTCGTTGCTAGAAACACGGTACCGAAGTCAGATTCAAAATCTGACTGACGGATTTCTCGTACTTAATTTCCAAAACTCAAGAACGAAGCCTTTCCCCAACTTCTCGATTTCCTTCTGAATATTCTGAAGGATTTGCATGTGTGTATATATATATATATATATACATCCATGACATGCATGAAAGCAAGTGGCGCACTTCATGATTTCCAGGTGGCGCTCGGGCGGTCAAGAAATACCGCCCGGGCGCCGAACCTTCTGCCCGGTTACTTATCTTACAATTCCCTAGCGCTCGAGCGGTCAATTTCTACCGCTCGGGCGCCACACGTTCTGTCCAAAGATCAATTTGCGATGCATTGGCGCTCGGGCGGTCCTTTTCTACCGCTCGAACGCCGAAGGTTCTGTCCAAATTCTAGGCTAACCATGCCATGACGCCCGGCCTCGTCATTTGAGTTCTTATAACCTCAATCATGTCAATAATCAACGTCTGATTATAATGATTAAATTTCGGGTATTACACTAGGAATATTGATTCTGGTCGCGATGTTAAATTCTTGGGTTACTTTTGGAATACTTTATGGGCTAAACTTGGCACAAAATTTTTGTTATCTACTACTTGTCATCCTCAAACTGATGGACAAACTTAAGTTGTCAATAGAACGTTGGGAACACTTTTGCGTGCTATTCTTAAAAAGAACTTGGATTTCCATTTCTATGGAGTTTATTTTGGGGTTGCCTAGGACTAAGAAGGGGAGGGATTCTATTTTTGTTGTTGTGGATAGATTCTCTAAAATGGCACATTTTATAGCTTGTCATAAAACCGATGATGCTTCAAACATTGCGGATTTGTTCTATAGAGAAGTCGTTAGGTTGCATGGCATGCCTAGGACTATTGTTTCTGGTCGCGATGTTAAATTCTCGAGTTACTTTTGGAATACTTTATGGGCTAAACTTGGCACAAAATTGTTGTTTTCTACTACTTGTCTTCCTCAAACGGATGGACAAACTGAAGTGGTCACTAGAACTTTGGGAACACTTTTGCGTGCTATTCTTAAAATGAACTTGGATTGACATTTCTATGGACTTTATTTTTGGGTTGCCTAGGACTAAGAATGGGAGTGATTCTGTTTTTGTTGTTGTGGATAGATTGTCTAAAATGGCACATTTTATAGCTTGACATAAAACCGATGATGCTTCAAACATTGCAGATTTGTTCTTTAGAGAAGTCGTTAGGTTGCATGACATGCCTAGAACTATTGTTTCTGGTCGCGATGTTAAATTTTCGAGTTACTTTTGGAAGACTTTAGGGGCTAAATTTGGCTCAATATTGTTGTTTTCCACTACTTGTCATCCTCAAACGGATGGACAAACTGAAGTTGTCAATAGAACTTTGGGAACACTTTTACGTGCTATTTTTAAAAAGAACTTGGATTGACATTTCTATGGATTCTATTTTGGGTCCTAGGACTAAGAAGGGGAGGGATTCTATTTTTGTTGTTGTGGATAGATTCTCTAAGATGGCACATTTTATAGCTTGCCGATGACGCTTCAAACATTGAGGATTTGTTCTTTTGAGAAGTCGTTAGGTTGCATGGCATGCCTAGGACTATTTATTCTGGTCGCGATGTTAAATTATTGGGTTACTTTTGGAATACTTTATGGGCTAAACTTGGCACAAAATTGTTGTTTTCTACTACTTCTCATCCTCAAACTGATGGACAAACTGAAGTTGTCAATAGAACCTTGGGAACACTTTTGCGTGCTATTCTTAAAAAGAACTTGGATTGACATTTCTATGAACTTTATTTTGGGGTTGCCTAGGACTAAGAAGGGGAGTGATTCTATTTTTGTTGTTGTCGATAGATTCTCTAAGATGGCACATTTTATAGCTTGTCATAAAACCGATGATGCTTCAAACATTGCGGATTTGTTCTTTAGAAATGTCGTTAGGTTGAATGGCATGCCTAGGACTATTGATTTTGGTCGCGATGTTAAATTCTGAAGTTTCTTTTGGAATATTTTATGGGCTAAACTTGCACAAAATTGTTGTTTTCCACTACTTCTCATCCTCAAACGGATGGACAAACTGAAGTTGTCACAAGAACTTTGGGAACACTTTTGCGTGCTATTTTAAAAAGAACTTGGATTGACATTTCTATGGATTTTATTTTGGGTTGCCTAGGACTAAGAAGGGGAGGGATTCTATTTTTGTTGTTGTGGATAGATTCTCTAAGATGGCACATTTTATAGCTTGCCGATGACGCTTCAAACATTGCGGATTTGTTCTTTAGAGAAGTCGTTAGGTTGCATGGCATGCCTAGGACTATTGATTCTGGTCGCGATGTTAAATTCTTGGGTTACTTTTGGAATACTTTATGGTCTAAACTTGGCACAAAATTGTTGTTTTCTACTACTTGTCATCCTCAAACTGATGGACAAACTGAAGTTGTCAATAGAACCTTGGGAACACTTTTTCAAGCTATTCTCAAAAAGAACTTGGATTGACATTTTTGTGGACTTTATTTTGGGGTTGCCTAGGACTAAGAAAAGGAGGGATTCTATTTTTGTGGTTGTGGATAGATTCTCTAAGATGGCACATTTTATAGCTTGTCAATAAAACCGATGATGCCTCAGACATTGCGGATTTGTTCTTTAGAAAAGTCGTTAGGTTGAATGGCATGCCTAGGACTATTTATTCTGGTCGCGATGTTAAATTCTTGAGTTACTTTTGGAATACTTTATGGGCTAAACTTGGCACAAAATTGTTGTTTTCTACTACTTGTCATCCTCAAACGGATGGACAAACTGAAGTTGTCACTAGAACTTTGGGAACACTTTTGCGTGCTATTCTTAAAAAGAACTTGGATTGACATTTCTAGGGAATTTATTTTGGGGTTGCCTAGGACTAAGAAGGAGGGGATTCTATTTCTGTTGTTATGGATAGATTCTCTAAGATGGCACGTTTTATAACTTGTCATAAAACCGATGATGCTTCAAACATTGCGGATTTGTTCTTTAGAGAAGTGGTTAGGTTGCATGGCATGCCTAGGACTATTGTTTCTGGTCGCGATGTTAAATAATTGAGTTACTTTTGGAATACTTTATGGGCTAAACTTGGCACAAAATTGTGTTTTCTACTACTTGTCATCCTAAAACGGATGGACAAACTGAAGTTGTCAATAGAACTTTGGGAACACTTTTGTGTGCTATTCTTAAAAAGAACTTGGATTGACATTTCTATGGACTTTATTTTGGGGTTGCCTAGGACTAAGAAGGGGAGGGATTCTATTTTTGTTGTTGTGGATAGATTCTCTAAGATGGCACATTTTATAGCTTGTCATAAAACCGATGATGCTTCAAACATGGCGGATTTGTTCTTTAGAGAAGTATTTAGGTCGCATGGCATGCCTAGGACTATTGATTCTGGTCGCGATGTTAAATTCTTGGGTTACTTTTGGAATACTTTATGGGCTAAACTTGGCACAAAATTGTTGTTTTCTACTACTTGTCATCCTCAAACTGATGGACAAACTGAAGTTGTCAATAGAACCTTGGGAACACTTTTGCGTGCTATTCTTAAAAAGAAATTGGATTGACATTTCTATGGACTTTATTTTGGGGTTGCCTAGGACTAAGAAGGGGAGTGATTCTATTTTTGTTGTTGTCGATAGATTCTCTAAGATGGCACATTTTATAGCTTGTCATAAAACCGATGATGCTTCAAACATTGCGGATTTGTTCTTTAGAAAAGTCGTTAGGTTGAATGGCATGCCTAGGACTATTGATTTTGGTCGCGATGTTAAATTCTGAAGTTTATTTTGGAATACTTTATGGGCTAAACTTGGCACAAAATTGTTGTTTTCCACTACTTCTCATCCTCAAACGGATGGACAAACTGAAGTTGTCACAAGAACTTTGGGAACACTTTTGCGTGCTATTTTAAAAAGAACTTGGATTGACATTTCTATGGATTTTATTTTGGGTTGCCTAGGACTAAGAAGGGGAGGGATTCTATTTTTGTTGTTGTGGATAGATTCTCTAAGATGGCACATTTTATAGCTTGCCGATGACGCTTCAAACATTGCGGATTTGTTCTTTAGAGAAGTCGTTAGGTTGCATGGCATGCCTAGGACTATTGATTCTGGTCGCGATGTTAAATTCTTGGGTTACTTTTGGAATACTTTATGGTCTAAACTTGGCACAAAATTGTTGTTTTCTACTACTTGTCATCCTCAAACTGATGGACAAACTGAAGTTGTCAATAGAACCTTGGGTACACTTTTTCAAGCTATTCTCAAAAAGAACTTGGATTGACATTTTTGTGGACTTTATTTTGGGGTTGCCTAGGACTAAGAAAGGGAGGGATTCTATTTTTGTGGTTGTGGATAGATTCTCTAAGATGGCACATTTTATAGCTTGTCAATAAAACCGATGATGCCTCAAACATTGCGGATTTGTTCTTTAGAAAAGTCGTTAGGTTGAATGGCATGCCTAGGACTATTTATTCTGGTCGCGATGTTAAATTCTTGAGTTACTTTTGGAATACTTTATGGGCTAAACTTGGCACAAAATTGTTGTTTTCTACTACTTGTCATCCTCAAACGGATGGACAAACTGAAGTTGTCACTAGAACTTTGGGAACACTTTTGCGTGCTATTCTTAAAAAGAACTTGGATTGACATTTCTAGGGACTTTATTTTGGGGTTGCCTAGGACTAAGAAGGGGGGGATTCTATTTCTGTTGTTATGGATAGATTCTCTAAGATGGCACATTTTATAACTTGTCATAAAACCGATGATGCTTCAAACATTGCGGATTTGTTCTTTAGAGAAGTGGTTAGGTTGCATGGCATGCCTAGGACTATTGTTTCTGGTCGCGATGTTAAATAATTGAGTTACTTTTGGAATACTTTATGGGCTAAACTTGGCACAAAATTGTGTTTTCTACTACTTGTCATCCTAAAACGGATGGACAAAATGAAGTTGTCAATAGAACTTTGGGAACACTTTTGTGTGCTATTCTTAAAAAGAACTTGGATTGACATTTCTATGGACTTTATTTTGGGGTTGCCTAGGACTAAGAAGGGGAGGGATTCTATTTTTGTTGTTGTGGATAGATTCTCTAAGATGGCACATTTTATAGCTTGTCATAAAACCGATGATGCTTCAAACATGGCGGATTTGTTCTTTAGAGAAGTATTTAGGTCGCATGGCATGCCTAGGACTATTGATTCTGGTCGCGATGTTAAATTCTTGAGTTACTTTTGGAATACTTTATGGGTTAAACTTGGCACAAAATTGTTGTTTTCTACTACTTGTCATCCTCAAACGGATGGACAAACTGAAGTTGTCACTAGAACTTTGGGAACACTTTTTCGTGCTATTCTAAAAAAGAACTTGGATTGACATTTCTAGGGACATTATTTTGGGGTTGCCTAGGACTAAGAAGGGGGGATTCTATTTCTGTTGTTATGGATAGATTCTCTAAGATGGCACATTTTATAGATTGTCATAAAACCGATGATGCTTCAAACATTGCGGATTTGTTCTTTAGAGAAGTCGTTAGGTTGCATAGCATGCCTAGGACTATTGTTTCTGGTCGCGATGTTAAATTCTTGAGTTACTTTTGGAATACTTTATGGGCTAAACTTGGCACAAAATTGTTGTTTTCTACTACTTGTCTTCCTCAAACGGATGGACAAACTGAAGTTGTCACTAGAAATTTGGGAACACTTTTGCGTGCTATTCTTAAAAAGAACTTGGATTGACACTTCTATGGACTTTTTTTTGGGGTTGCCTAGGACTAAGAAGGGGAGGGATTCTATTTTTGTTGTTGTGGATAGATTGTCTAAAATGGCACATTTTATAGCTTTTCATAAAACCGATGATGCTTCAAACATTGCGGATTGGTTCTTTAGAGAAGTCGTTAGGTTGCATGACATGCCTAGCACTATTGTTTCTGATCGCGATGTTTAATTCTCGAGTTACTTTTGGAAGACTTTATAGGCTAAACTTGGCACAAAATTGTTGTTTTCCACTACTTCTCATCCTCAAACGGATGGACAAACTGAAGTTGTCAATAGAACTTTGGGAACACTTTTACGTGCTATTCTTAAAAAAAACTTGGATTAACATTTCTATGGATTTTATTTTGGGTTGCCTAGGACTTAGAAGGGGAGGGATTCTATTTTTGTTGTTGTGGATAGATTCTCTAAGATGGCACATTTTATAGCTTGTCATAAAACCGATGACGCTTCAAACATTGCGGATTTGTTCTTTGGAGAAGTCGTTAGGTTGCATGGCATGCTAGGACTATTGATTCTGGTCGCGATGTTAAATTCTAGGGTTACTTTTAGAATACTTTATGGGCTAAACTTGGCACAAAATTGTTGTTTTCGACTACTTGTCATCCTCAAACTGATGGAAAAACTTAAGTTGTCAATAGAACGTTGGGAACACTTTTGCGTGCTAATCTTAAAAAGAACTTGGATTGACATTTCTATGGACTTTATTTTGGGGTTGCCTAGGACTAAGAAGGGGAGGGATTCTATTTTTGATGTTGTGGATAGATTCTCTAAGATGGCACATTTTATAGCTTGTCATAAAACCGATGATGCTTCAAACATGGCGGATTTGTTCTTTAGAGAAGTCTTTAAGTTGCATGGCATGCCTAGGACTATTGATTCTGGTCGCGAAGTTAAATTCTTTAGTTACTTTTGGAATACTTTATGGGCTAAACTTGGCAAAAAATTGTTGTTTTCTACTACTTTTCATCCTCAAACGGATGGACAAACTGAAGTTGTCACTAGAACTTTGGGAACACTTTTGCGTGCTATTCTTAAAAAGAACTTGGATTGACATTTCTATGGACTTTATTTTGGGGTTGCCTAGGACTAAGAAGGGGAGGGATTCTATTTTTGTTGTTGTGGATAGATTCTCTAAGATGGCACATTTTATAGCCTGTCATAAAACCGATGATGCTTCAAACATGGCAGATTTGTTCTTTAGAGAAGTCTTTAGGTTGAATGGCATGCCTAGGACTATTGATTCTGGTCGCGATGTTAAATTCTTGAGTTACTTTCAGAATATTTTATGGGTTAAACTTGGCACAAAATTGTTGTTTTCTACTATTTGTCATCCTCAAACGGATGGACAAACTGAAGTTGTCACTAGAACTTTGGGAACACTTTTGCGTGCTATTCTTAAAAATAACTTGGATTGACATTACTAGGGACTTTATTTTGGGGTTGCCTAGGACTAAGAAGGGGGAGATTCTATCTCTGTTGTTATGGATAGATTCTCTAAGATGGCACATTTTATAGCTTGTCATAAAACCGATGATGCTTCAAACATTGCGGATTTGTTCTTTAGAGAAGTCGTTAGGTTGCATGGCATGCCTAGGACTATTGTTTCTGGTTGCGATGTTAATTAATTGAGTTAATTTTGGAATACTTTATGGGCTAAACTTGGCACAAAATTGTTGTTTTCTACTACTTGTCTTCCTCAAACGGATGGACAAACTGAAGTTGTCACTAGAACTTTGGGAACACTTTTGCGTGCTATTCTTAAAAAGAACTTGGATTGACACTTCTATGGACTTTATTTTGGGGTTGCCTAGGACTAATAAGGGGAGGGATTCTATTTTTGTTGTTGTGGATAGATTCTCTAAAATGGCACATTTTATAGCTTGCCGATGACGCTTCAAACATTGCAGATTTGTTCTTTAGAGAAGTCGTTAGGTTGCATGGCATGCCTAGGACTATTGATTCTAGTCGCGATGTTAAATTCTTGAGTTACTTTTGGAAAACTTTATGGGATAAACTTGGCACAAAATTATTTTTTTCTACTACTTGTCATCCTCAAACGGATGGACACACTGAGGTTGTCACTAGAACTTTAGGAACACTTTTGCGTGCTATTCTTAAAAAGAACTTGGATTGACATTTCTAGGGACTTTATTTTGGGGTTGCCTAGGACTAAGAAGGAAGGGTGGGATTCTATTTCTGTTGTTGTGGATAGATTCTCTAAGATGGCACATTTTATAGCTTGACATAAAACCGATGATGCTTCAAACATTGCGGATTTGTTCTTTAGAGAAGTCGTTAGGTTGCATGGCATGCCTAGGACTATTGTTTCTGGTCGCGATGTTAAATTCTTGAGTTACTTTTGGAATACTTTATGGGCTAAACTTGGCACAAAATTGTTGTTTTCTACTACTTGTCTTCCTCAAACGGATGGACAAACTGAAGTTGTCACTAGAACTATGGAACACTTTTCCGTGCTATTCTTAAAAAGAACTTTGATTGACATTTCTATGGACTTTATTTTGGGGTTGCCTAGGACTAAGAAGGGGAGGGATTCTTTTTTTTTTTTTGTTGTGGATAGATTGTCTAAAATGGCACATTTTATAGCTTTTCATAAAACCGATGATGCTTCAAACATTGCGGATTTGTTCTTTAGAGAAGTCGTTAGGTTGCATGACATGCCTAGGACTATTGTTTCTAGTCGCGATGTTAAATTCTCGAGTTACTTTTGGAAGACTTTATGGGCTAAACTTGACACAAAATTTTTGTTTTCCACTACTTGTCATCCTCAAACGGATGGACAAACTGAAGTTGTCAATAAAACTTTGGGAACACTTTTACGTGCTATTCTTAAAAAGTAATTGGATTGAAATTTCTATGGATTTTATTTTGGGTTGCCTAGGACTAAGAAGGGGAGGGATTCTATTTTTGTTGTTGTGGATAGATTCTCTAAGATGGCACGTTTTATAGCTTGCCGATGACGCTTCAAACATTGCGGATTTGTTCTTTAGAGAAGTCGTTAGGTTGCATGGCATGCCTAGGACTATTGATTCTGGTCGCGATGTTAAATTCTTGGGTTACTTTTGGAATATTTTATGGGCTAAACTTGGCACAAAATTGTTTTTTTCTACTACTTGTCATCCTCAAACTGATGGACAAACTGAAGTTGTCAATAGAACCTTGGGAACACTTTTGCGTGCTATTCTTAAAAAGAACTTGGATTGATATTTCTATGGACTTTATTTTGGGGTTGCCTAGGACTAAGAAGGGGAGGGATTCTATTTTTGTTGTTGTGGATAGATTCTCTAAGATGGCACATTTTATAGCTTGTCATAAAACCGATGATGCTTCAAAAATTGCGGATTTGTTCTTTAGAAAAGTCGTTAGTGTAACGACCCATTACAGGCCCAGTGGACCGCCCATACGGCCCACTGCCCCAATCGACCCAAGGCTATCCCGATCTTGTGACTTGGCACGTAGGCCCAGTGGGCTTGCCCACCCTGTGGTGTCACTCACGGGCTTTCCATTGGCGTCGTATGGCTTACTCATAGAACTCTTAAGCCCATGAACTTAAGTATGTGCCTCCCCAGGATCGAACCTAAGACCACATGGATATATAGGTACTTAGCACAATCCTGGTACCAATTGAGTTAGATACCACTAAATGTGACACCTCTGACCTCTTTAAATAAAATACACAGCGGAAATAAAAAATTTTCTTTAAAATATGGAAGTAGTTTCAAAATACAATTCTTTAAACATCTTTACAAAATAATAATACATGATCATTCAAATGACGAAACAAAATACAAAACATCATTCCTATGATCATGCCAAAATCTTCCTTCCAACGGTGTATGCATATGACCCCCTGTCCACAATCAACGTCCCGGGCCTCTACTCTGATCTGCATCACATGAAAAATAACTGAAATGAGAATAAATCTCAGCAAGTGGAACTCTAACATAGCAATGATACAATATACTCTGTAAAACATGGCTTTGAAATCATAAATACCATCAACTCTGAAACATGAATATTATAGCAATAGCAATGAGATGGTATTTTCTTTACTCTGGGGATTGATATCAATAGTTTCTCTGCTCTGGTGCTAATACCCCTATCGATATAAACCGATATTAGATGTTGTTGGTTGTGTTGTTTCAGTGTTTCGGATCGATTTTAGTTGCTTTGGTTTGTTTCTTGGCCGAGAGGAGACTGCACCCGCGGTAGTGCAAGGAGTGCACCCGCGGTCGACTGTGCAGATTTTTGAGTTGGAGAGCCGTAGCATCACCGCACCTGCGGTGATGCAGGGACCGCACCCGCGGTGTGTACCGCACCCGCGGTGTTTGCAGCGCCGCACCCGCGGTGTTAGTAGTTCAGAAATTTTGTGGATTGCCGTGAGCTCAGCGCACCCGCGGCCCTTGTGTTGACGCTGTAAGGCCCGGGACAATAAAGATGATATTATTTTAATCCGAGATTATGTAATTGGAAACTTTTGGAGTGTTGAATTATATTCCAAGATGTTTGCAATTATTTAGGATTGAAATGGAATTATTTAGGATTGAATTGGATTAAAAAGATTGAGCTGGGGCCAATTTGCAATTAGTGAAAAGTTGAGGGACTAAAGTGCAATAAGTGGGAATTGCCACTTGTCATGCCATGCAAGATGAAGCTTGGGACGTGCCTTTCTCTCCATTTCATTCAGGTTGTTTGGTGTGAGATGGCCGAAACTTCCCATGAGTGAAAGCTTCAAACTCCTTTCTTATAATTCAAGTTTTCTTGAGATGATTCCACCATAATTTCTTGAAACCGATTTTAGATTCTTGCTCCTCAACTCAAGGGCTTCAAGGTGAGGTAAACTTCATCCATTTTCAGCATGTTTCGAAAATAATATGTTGGGGAATTATGGATTTTATTGGTGCAATGTGTTCTTGAGTATATAGAGATTATAGAAACGTAATCGGATCGAAGAACGGACATCATTTGAATTGGGTTGAAAAATCAGCATGTGGCCGAAATTTGATGGTGCAAGATTATTATGTTTTGGCTTGGTATTGTTGGGAATTATGAGTTGTTGATATTAATTGATTGATATTTGATTTATCGGGATACCGAAATTGCACGTTACGCCGCCGAATTTGATATAGAATGAATTTTATTCAATGTCATAACTTGAATGGAATTTGATATTGATATTGTGGAGTTCGAAATTGTGCATTCCAGATTTGGTATACAGATATTGAGATTATGAATTGTACTTCTATTGAACGATGAATTCTGGTATTATATTTGTGATATTGAGACTGACGGGGTTACGAGACAGTATTGTTATGCCGTCAAGATATCAGTTTAATTAGATTGATCAGATTCAGATATGAGTTAGATTAGATCCTGATGATGTTGATATGAATCAGATGGTATTTTGTTCAGATATTGATCAGAACAGATTGTGAATTGAATTATACATTGATACAGTATATTTGTTATTGTCATTTCAGATCGGATATGGACAGACTGGACTTCGAGACTTCGTCTTCCTCAGACGGGGAAGATAAAGGTATAATTCATGTGATATTCGGGAAGAACAACTCAATTGAGATCGCGTTGAGTTGCCCACTAAATCACATACTATACCCTTGTTATGTTTTTATATGATTATGATTGTTTATAGATTTGTTTATAGAACTTGTATGCAAATCTTGCTATGCTTTGTTTACAGATCATGTGGCATTGCATTAGAATGATTATGCTTGTTTACAGATTTTGTATTCATGCATTAAGATAGGACAGTCTGGAGATCAGGCAGACTCTAGACGTTCGGCGATATCTCAGCTCTGGGGAAGATCACCGCCCCTTTGTAGATGTGGATACAGATCAGGCCGAAGTCTAGGAATAAGACGTACAGCACCTCGATTGGTAGGGTAGGTGACAGCCAGTGACGTCTTATTCACCCCGGGATCCCTAGAGTTTTTAGTTGAGTCAAGTCTAGACATGATTTGATTAGGACTGCATGATTATATGGATGTGGCTTCCTAGATCATGGGACCCATCGTTATTGCTTTCAGTTATGATAGCATGTTTCTATGATTTAGAGTGTTTATATGCATGTTTATTTGATTTGACGTGCATGCATGTTTTGATTTGATTTCATAGATTATGAAATCTATTATTTTGATTTTATTCATGACAAGTATGCTTCATGATTTATTTTGTATATATGCATGTTTACCATGTCTTATACTGGGATTTATTCTCACCGGAGTTATCCGGCTGTTGTCTTGTTTTGTATGTGTGCATGACAACAGGAGGGGCAGGATCGGGGTCAAGAAGATGATGAGAGAAGACGAGTTTAGCGTGGTGATTCCGGACTTACAGTAGACTTGATTTTACTACTTGAACTTTAGTAGTTGAACCATAGATTAGATTGTTGTATTTTTAATACTGAAATGTATTTTTATACAGACATGTATAATATTGAGATTCCATTAACTTCCGCATTTGTATTTTAAAAAAAAAAATTTTTAGACCCTGTTTATCAGAACAGATAACTAAATCCCAAAGACGATTAAGAAGATGATTAGCGTCCGGGTCCCCACAGACGCACCCGCGGTCTAGGTATGGGCGAGATTTTAAGTTGCTTTTTGGAGTGGTTGGCCATCACTTTACCTTCTTCTCTTCTCTTTCATTTCAAATTCTCTCCATTTCATAGGGTTTTCTACCATTTCATTCATTTCCTACCTTTGATTCTTGGATCTAGTTGGATTTCCGAGTTTAGATCGAGCTTCTACGTGGTGAGAGGAAGCTTAGGTAAGTTTTTGGTGCATTTATCTCATGGTTTTGAGTTAAGAGTTGATTTGGGTTGTTGATTTTGTTGGATTTATGGATTGTTTAGCTTGGTATCTTGGATATTGAGTTGATGTTGGTGTTATATTTGGATTATTGTTGTAGGTGGTGAATCAAGTGATTAGAGGAGGTGTTCTTGTGGGTTGTAAGTGGAAACTCATCCCTTTTGCACACATGATTGTATATGTATTGTGTTTCAAAAGTTTTAATGTGTTATTCCCTTCAATTGATTCATTGCTATGTATTGTTATCATTGTTGATTTTTGGAGACTTTTATGTCTCATATTTATTAAAAAGGGAATACAAGAGCAAAGATAGAGTTTCAAAGTGATTGTTAAAGCCAGAGAGAGTTTAAATGTTTTCGGATTGATAAATACATAGTCAGAGATTGCATGCAATATTAGTTGATCAACGACCATAGGCTTTTATCCCTCAGAGTTATCGGTTTATATCGATAGGGGTATTAACACCAGAGCAGAGAAACTATTGATATCAATCCCCAGAGTAAAGAAAATAACATCTCATTGCTATTGCTATTGCTATGATATTCATGTTTCAGAGTTGATGGTATTTATGATTTCAAAGCCATGTTTTACAGAGTATATTGTATCATTGCTATGTTAGAGTTCCACTTGCTGAGATTTATTCTCATTTCAGTTATTTTTCATGTAATGCAGATCAGAGTAGAGGCCCGGGACGTTGACTGTGGACAGGGGGTCATATGCATACACCGTTGGAAGGAAGATTTTGGCATGATCATAGGAATGATGTTTTGTATTTTGTTTCGTCATTTGAATGATCATGTATTATTATTTTGTAAAGATGTTTAAAGAATTGTATTTTGAAACTCCTTCCATATTTTAAAGAAAATTTTTTATTTCCGCTGTGTATTTTATTTAAAGAGGTCAGAGGTGTCACATTTAGAACTTACCTAAGCTTCCTCTCACCACGTAGAAGCTCGATCTAAACTCGGAAATCCAACTAGATCCAAGAATCAAAGGTAGGAAATGAATGAAATGGTAGAAAACCCTATGAAATGGAGAGAATTCGAAATGAAAGAGAAGAGAAGAAGGTAAAGTGATGGCCAACCACTCCAAAAAGCAACTTAAAATCTCGCCCATACCTAGACCGCGGGTGCGTCAACACAAGGGCCGCGGGTGCGCTGAGCTCACGGCAATTCACAAAAATTCTGAACTACTAACACCGCGGGTGCGGCGCTGCAAACACCGTGGGTGCGGTCCACACCGCGGGTGCGGTCCCTGCATCACCGCAGGTGCGGTGATGCTACGGCTCTCCAACTCAAAAATCTGCACAATCGGCCGTGGGTGCACTCCTTGCACTACCGCGGGTGCGGTCTCCTCTCGGCCAAGAAACAAACCAAAGCAACTAAAATCAATCCGAAACACTGAAACAACACAACCAACAACATCTAATATAACAACCAAGCCACAAACAATAATACCAACTAAACTATAACCCATAACACAACTCTAATCATCTAAATTACAAACCCAAATAACATACAAACTTAAATCATACCGTACACCGGGCTCGGCTATTACAGTTAGGTTGAATGGCATGCCTAGGACTATTGATTCTGGTCGCGATGTTAAATTCTTGAGTTACTTTTGGAATACTTTATGGGCTAAACTTGGCACAAATTTGTTGTTTTCCACTACTTCTCATCCTCAAACGGATGGACAAA
This sequence comes from Primulina eburnea, assembly GCF_022965805.1. Classification (NCBI taxonomy): domain Eukaryota; kingdom Viridiplantae; phylum Streptophyta; class Magnoliopsida; order Lamiales; family Gesneriaceae; genus Primulina; species Primulina eburnea. Next base: position 25,538,548 of record NC_133108.1, on the reverse strand, counting down.
CTGAAGTTGTCACTAGAATTTTGGGAACACTTTTGCGTGCTATTCTTAAAAAGAACTTGGATTGACATTTCTAGAGACTTTATTTTGGGGTTGCCTAGCACTAAGAAGGGGAGGGATTCTATTTTTGTTGTTGTGGATAGATTCTCTAAGATGACACATTTTATAGTTTGTCATAAAACCGATGATGCTTCAAACATTGCGGATTTGTTCTTTAGAGAAGTCGTTAGGTTGCATGGCATGCCTAGGACTATTGTTTCTGGTCGTGATGGTAAATTCTTGAGTTACTTTTGGACTTTATGGGCTAAACTTGGCACAAAATTTTGTTTTCTACTACTTGTCATCCTAAAACGGATGGACAAACTGAAGTTGTCAATAGAACTTTGGGATAAAAAGAATTTGGATTGACATTTCTACGGACTTTATTTTGGGGTTGCCTGGGACTAAGAAGGGGAGGGATTCTATTTTTGTTGTTGTGGATAGATTCTCTAAGATGGCACATTTTATAGCTTGTCATAAAACCGATGATGCCTCAAACATTGCGGATTTGTTCTTTAGAGAAGTCGTTAGGTTGAATGGCATGCCTAGGACTATTTATTCTGGTCGCGATGTTAAATTCTAGAGTTACTTTTGGAATACTTTATGGGTTAAACTTGGCACAAAATTGTTGTTTTCTACTATTTGTCATCCTCAAACGGATGGACAAACTGAAGTTGTCACTAGAACATTGGGAACACTTTTGCGTGCTATTCTTAAAAAGAACTTGGATTGACATTTCTAGGGACTTTATTTTGGGGTTGCCTAGGATTAAGAAGGGGGGGATTCTATTTCTGTTGTTATGGATAGATTCTCTAAGATGGCACATTTTATAGCTTGTCATAAAACCGATGATGCTTCAAACATTGCGGATTTGTTCTTTAGAGAAGTCGTTAGGTTGCATGGCATGCCTAGGACTATTGTTTCTGGTCGCGATGTTAAATAATTGAGTTACTTTTGGAATACTTTATGGGCTAAACTTGGCACAAAATTGTTGTTTTCTACTACTTGTCTTCCTCAAACAGATGGACAAACTGAAGTTGTCACTAGAACTTTGGGAACACTTTTGCGTGCTATTCTTAAAAAGAACTTGGATTGAAATTTCTAGGGACTTTATTTTGGGGTTGCCTAGGACTAAGAAGGGGGGGATTTTATTTCTGTTGTTATGGATAGATTCTCTAAGATGGCACATTTTATAACTTGTCATAAAACCGATGATGCTTCAAACATTGCGGATTTGTTCTTTAGACAAGTGGTTAGGTTGCATGGCATGCCTAGGACTATTGTTTCTGGTCGCGATGTTAAATAATTGAGTTACTTTTGGAATACTTTATGGGCTAAACTTGGCACAAAATTGTGTTTTCTACTACTTGTCATCCTAAAACGGATGGACAAACTGAAGTTGTCAATAGAACTTTGGGATAAAAAGAATTTGGATTGACATTTCTATGGACTTTATTTTGGGGTTGCCTGGTACTAAGAAGGGGAGGGATTCTATTTTTGTTGTTGTGGATAGATTCTCTAAGATGGCACATTTTATAGCTTGTCGTAAAACCGATGATGCTTCAAACATGGCGGATTTGTTCTTTAGAGAAGTCTTTAGGTTGCATGGCATGCCTAGGACTATTGATTCTGGTCGCGATGTTAAATTCTTGAGTTACTTTTGGAATACTTTATGGGTTAAACTTGGCACAAAATTGTTGTTTTCTACTACTTGTCATCCTCAAACGGATGGACAAACTGAAGTTCTCACTAGAACTTTGGGAACACTTTTGCGTGCTATTCTTAAAAAGAACTTGGATTGACATTTCTATGGACTTTATTTTGGGGTTGCCTAGGACTAAGAAGGGGAGGGATTCTATTTTTGTTGTTGTGGATAGATTCTCTAATATGGCACATTTTATAGCTTGTCATAAAACCGATGATGCTTCAAACATGGCGGATTTGTTCTTTAGAGAAGTCTTTAGGTTGCATGGCATGCCTAGGACTATTGATTTTGGTCGCGATGTTAAATTCTTGAGTTACTTTTGGAATACTTTATGGGTTAAACTTGGCACAAAATTGTTGTTTTCTACTATTTGTGTGGGGACCCGGACGCTAATCCTCTTCTTGATCATCGTTGGGATTTAATTATCAGTTCTGATAAACAGGGTCTAAAAATTTTTATTTTTAAAATGTAAATGCGGAAGGTAATGGAATCTAAATAATATACATATCTGTATAACAACTACAATTCAGTAGAAAAGTACAATACTGCACAACCTCAGTCTAAGGTTTAGTTACTAAGTTCAAGTAATAAAACAAGTCTACAGTAAGTCCGGAATCACCACGCTATCTAGTCCAGCCTCTTTCTCATCTTGACCCTGATCCAGCCCCATCTGTTGTCATGCACACATACAAAACAAGACAACAGCCGGATAACTCCGGTGAGAATAAATCCCAGTATAAAACATGGTAAACATGCATATACATAAAGTAAATCATGAAATATTCTATCATGAATATAATTCAACTCAATAGATTTCATAATCTATTAAATTTAATCAAGATAAGCATGCAACTCGAATCAGATAAACATGCTACTCAAATCAAATCATAAAAACATGCTATCATGACTGAAAGCAATAACAATGGGTTTCATAGTCTATGAAACCACATCCATAAATGCATGCAGTTCTAGTCAAATCATGTCTAGACTCGACTCAACTATAACTCTAGGGATCCCGGTGTGAATAAGACGTCAATGGCTGTCACCTACCCTCCCACTCGGGGTGACTGTACGTCTTATTCCTAGACTTCGGTTTGAGCTGTATCAACGACTGCAATAGGAGTCAGGGCTGCTCCTAAGCTGAGATACAATGAACATCTAGATAGTTGACAATGGCTGTCAACGACTCTCCTATCTCAATGCAATGCATAACAATCTGTAAACAATGCATAATCATCTCAACATATAAATAAATCATATTCAAATCAGAATATAAAAGTAATCTAGTATGTGATTTTATTGGGAAACTCAAATAAGATCTTATTTGAGTTATATCTTCCCGTATATCACATGAATTATACATTTGTCGTCCCTGTCTGACGAAGACGATGACCTGTATTCAACTCTGTCCATCTCAAATCTGAAATGACAATATCGAATACAACGTATCAGTACATAACTCAATACACAATCTGTTCTTGTGGGGACCCGGACGCTAATCATCTTTGGGATTTAATTATCAATTAAGATAAAACAGGGTCTAAAAATTTTTCTTTTTAAAATATAAAATTGCGGAAGGTAATGGAATCTAAATACTATACATGTCTGTATAAAATACATTTAAGTATTAAAGTACAACAAGCTAATCTAAGGTTCAACTACTAAAGTCCAGTAATAAAACCAAGTCTACTGTAAGTCCGGAATCACCACGCTACACTCGTCTTCTCTCATCATCATCTTGACCCTGATCCAGCCCCACCTGTTGTCATGCACACATACAAAACAAGACAACAGCCGGATAACTCAGGTGAGAATAAATCCCACTATAAAACATGGTAAGCATGTATATATTCAAAATAAATCATGATTAGAATCAAAATAATAGATTTCCTAATCTACGAAATCCATTTAAACTAGCATGCCATTTAAATCAATAATTATGCACATAAACAATCTAAATCATACAAACATGCTATCATAACTGAAAGCAATAACGATGGGTCCCATGATCTAGGAGCCACATACATATGAGCATGCAGTCCTAATCAAATCATGTCTAGACTCGACTCAACTATAACTCTAGGGATCCCGGGGTGAATAAGACGTCACTGGCTGTCACCTACCCAACCAATCGTGGTGCTGTACGTCTTATTCCTAGACTTCGGTCTGAGCTGTATCAACGGCTGCAATAAGAGTAATAGCTACTCCTAAGCTGAGATACACCGAACATCTAGAAGTCTGCCTGATCTCCAGACTGTCCTATCTTAATGCATGAATAACAATCTATAATCATAGCATAATCACATAACACATAATAAGAGTATAGTATGTGATTTATTGGGCAACTCAACGCGATCTCAATTGAGTTGTTCGTCCCGAATATCACATGAATTATACCTTTGTCGTCCCCGTCTGATGAAGACGAAGTCTCGAAGTCGAATTTGTCCATATCTGATCTGAAATGACAATAATCAATACACTGTATCAATGTATAATCCAATTCAAAATCTGTCTGGTCAATATCTGAATAAACTACAATCTGATTCATATCAACCATATCACAAGATAACAGAAACCAATACTGAATCTGATCAATCTGTACCAACTGATGTTTAGACGGCATAACACTACAGTCTTGTAATCCCGTCAGTCTTAACATCACAATTACACTACCAGAATTCCTAATAAATCTTAGTACAATCTATAACTTCAGTATATGTACCTTGTAGAATGAATAACAGCATAATTCTGATAGCAACCTCAATCAAATCCACTCTAACATTCATAACAATGCCATAACCAGTCTATTTCTAAATCTGACTTCGATTCTACAATATATACGGTAGTAGAAACACCATATCTGAATCATATTCAATTCTAACAACATCATAAATTCAAATCTTGTCTAAACGTAATAAAACTTACGTCCTTGTGTAGCCTGCGTTGATAGTAACACAGTACCGAAGTCGGATTCCAATTCAGATAGACGGTTTACTCGCAAATCAATTTAAGAAAATAAGAACGAAGCTTTTTCCCTCAAAACCGATTTCTTCTCTCCAGCAATTCTGAGAAATTTCGATTCTTTACATACATATATATATATATGTTTCATGCATGCAAGACAAGTGGCGTACTTCTTCACGCAGCACATCTCGCGCATATGCGCGAGACCTACTGTCTCGGCGAAACTGCTACTCGCGCATATGCGCCATTAATTCCGCGCATATGCGCCACCCCTTCTGGCCCTCCCGCGCATATGCGCCACTCTACTCGCGCATATGCGCCACTGGTTCTGGCCTTGCCGCGCATGTGCGCGCACTTACACCGCGCATGTGCGCCAAACTTTCTGGATTTCTCCCTTGGCTTCTCGCATGGCTCGCGCATATGCGCGTACACTTCTCGCGCATATGCGCGAGACCTTCGAGTCACGCACACGCAATATTCTTCCTTTCAAAATCTAACAAGAACGCGTCCCGTCTAAAATTATCTTGATTAATTCAATAAATCATTCCGAATTAATCTCAATTTACAGTAATCATATCCAAATCATTTCAGATTACGGTAATTAAATTCTTGGGCATTACAGTTCTGATCAATACTCAACTCAGTACCTAATCTGATCAATATCTTAACAAGATACAATTCAATTCATGTCATCGATATCACAATACAATCTGAATCATATCTGAATTTGATTAATCTAAATCAACTGATGTTTCGACGGCATACTAATACAATCTGAATAACCCCGTCAATCTGAACATCACAAATATAATAATGGAACTCGTAATCTGTGTCAACATTATTCCTACTCTGAATATTAACACAATTCTGATATAGAATATCAGTCAATATCTTTCAAAAATCATAACAAATACATAAACAATCTGTTCTTCACTCTGACTTCAATTCTACACTTTCTACGGTAGTAGAAACATCATACCTGATTCATATTTAATTCTGACAATATCATAAATCCAAATCATCTCAAAACGTAACAAAACTTACGTCCTTGTGTAGCTCGTGTCGAGAGGAACACGATACTGCGTTCGGATCAAAATTCTGATGGCCGGATCTTGCACAACCAAATTTTTAATAAAGAAATAAGCTTGAGGATGATAGCCATGGAGGGTTTCGGTTTTCTTGGCTCAAAATTCTGAATTGCATGAGGAAATACACGTCCAAGTTTATGACAAAGACAAGTGTCCCACTCAAATTTTCATATTTGCACTTTAGTCCCTCAACTTTTCACTAATTGCAAATTGGCCCCCACTCAATCTTTTTAATTCAATTCAATTCTAAATAATTCCATTTCAATCCTAAATAATTGCAAACATCTTGGAATATAATTCAACACTCCAAAAGTTTCCAATTACATACCCTCGGATTAAAATAATATCATCTTTATTATCTCGGGCCTTACATTTCTCCCCTCTTAGATTTGAGTTCGTCCTCGAACTCATAAACAATCAATTCAGAGATATCAGAAGAAATGCATAACAGAGTTTAAACCAAAACTCAAATATCTGATTCCAGTCTGGAATAAGAATTTACCAAGTATAATGTCACAATACTTCTCCAGTCCTTCTGACAGAATCAATCTCACATTACTGGCTTTACAACATCTGTATAAATCAATCTACAGCTCATCATATATCAGTACTATCTGCTGTTATCAAATCAGTTTATCCCGATCAAGGACATATACCATCTTCAGCTTCAAGTACCAATCGTCATCATCCGACGTTGGTTTCTTAAGTCTGTCCATTCGGAACTATCTTCATCTTCCTTCTAATTTTCTTCAAAGGAAATCTGTAGTATTCACAGTATACTGTCTTGTCTATAACTATCTCATTACCCATCTGATAAGCTGATAGTTATTGTCACGCAGTGATAATAAGTCATATCAATTAGTGCTAACATCCAGCACTCTATAACTCTATCAAAATCATCCAATATCTGGATAAAATATTCTGACAGTCTGTCAATCTGTGAAGAATCTAAAAGAAAGCTCATGATATATTCTGTCACAAGTACAAAATCAATCAAAAATCACAATCTGATATATTCTGATGTGGCATTCTGATTACTCTGACCACTTCTCTGACATCAATCTGTGTCATTTGGTTATGTTTGTACATCATCTTGTACAAACTAATAATATATAGATTGAACAATCTGTCAATCACAATCATATTATATCACAATCTATAGAAAATGGCGGTAATTTCATTACGAAAGCCATAGAAATGTACTCTCATTTCTATTTATAACTATACAATTCTGTTTCTTTCTGTCTTTTCTGTTAGCGATTCAGACATATCAGTACAATGTCTGCCAACATTTCAATACAAATTCTGTCATAGCTAATCTAATCTGTCTACATCAAACTATCTGCTCAAATATAACACATTCTCAATCATCAAACTAAAAATTGAATCCACCACGGTGCATTTCTGACCCTATCTGTGATTTCAGACTTGGGCTATTCGGTATAACCAATCAGTTAATAACATAAATAAAAGAAAATATACCTACCTGGTATTCGGCTCTGACTATCGATATCAAGCTTTGCTGTACAATTCTGACACATCTCACATCACAAGATAATCAGTCTCATACAAAACACAGAATCACATATCTGTTACTCTGATAGATACCCTATTCTGGTCATTACCATCAAGTTCTAAATATTCTGATCACATTCTTGAATTACTGTAACTCTTGAATTCAACTCTGATTCGGTTGAAACTGTATATACTCTCTCTCGTTCACACTAATCTGTAGCATATACGGATCCAAAACAACAGTAATATCAATTCAGACACGAAATATCAATATCCTATACCGATCTAGTGAGTTCAGTGAACTCATAACACAAGGATTTCTGATAAACATCTTCATATCATTCTGATCAACTGGTATATCTCATCTGCAAATAACATATGCTCCCCAAAACAATATAAGATATCTCAAATACTGATTTAGAGCAATAATTCTCAAGCAGTTCAAAACACAATTATATCAGATAATCTGTCAACTCCTATAATATCAATCTCTGACAACTCTGACATTTCTGATTTTCTGATCTGTCTGATATCGGTATCTGATCAGTCACTGATCACAATATCAACTGTCTCAAAATCAATCAGTATACTAACATCAGATATCATCTATTCTGAATACAATCTTCAAATATTCTATTCAGTCAATCAGATACTGCAAATATATCAAAATTTCATAGATATAATGAGCATAGAATTCATCAGAATATCTCTGAATATACTGACACGTGCCAAATAGTATCACAAATCAGATGTACTCGTGGTCGGTACTCTTTTACTGATTTTTCAATTTATTCTGTATCATTCTGTACTGAATCTAACATACAATCAATGTCTGATCTCAATTCAATTCTGAACTCTATCTTTTTGATATAAAGCAATCTGAAATCTTATCTGGCAATATCAGCCAACTCGTACAATACTGGCAGATCTGCCAATATTAGGTACGATTTCAGTATATCTACTGAATACATAAGGATAAAATCTGCTCCTTTCTGTATTAATCGAGTCATATACAATACAGATATCAAAGGAATTCTAAATCTAAAATCCTTATCGTGGTATCTCCACTGATCAGTCATCTCTGATCTGACTCTTACCATTTCTAGAAAAATTCTACAATATGTCTGTACTTGCTTATCATCTCAATATCAATAATGCAATCAAATCAGATCAACTAACACAAGTACAGCACAATCTAACTCAATCTCATTCTATCCTACTGTAGTATATATATATCACAGAAATCTCTGATATCAACATTTTCCTCAACAATCCAAAGAAATCAATACTACAGTATAAACAAACCCAACAGGTACAGCATATCTCCATGCCACTCAGTCACAGATACTTATACAGAATGCATTAGTACATATCAATACGTATGCAGTATAATCATAAAAGAATAGTACCTGTAGTGTATTCTGGGTCTGTTTCTCGATTCTGTTCCCTAAAATCTTCGGGAACCTTTCTGGGGACAGACTTTAGCAAAGTGCCCCGGCTGTTTACAAATATTGCATCTACCAAGCACTCCTTGGAATTTCTCTGTGGAATGCCTCCCTCCACAATTTATGTAATAAACTCCTGTATAGCTCGGGCTGGAACTAATGGAACTAGAGGAACCACTTCCTAATTTTTTGAACGGTTTCTTTTGAGCTTTCAATGGTTCTTTCTTTTTATCACTGCTGCTGCCAATCTCGACTCTAGAAGGCAGTTGCTGTGGATTCGGAGCTGGAAGATCATACGATGCTTCCTGTTGTCCTGTCAGAACTGTTTCTGCTTTTTTGGCCCTATTCAAGGTATCAGCAAAACTACTTGATTGTTTCACATTCACCAATGTACGTATTTCTGGATTCAATCCTTGAATGAACTGACTAGAAATAGCATCATCATTTCTAGCCACAAGAGGGGCAAAACGTAACAAGGTGAAAAACTGTGCCAAGTGCTCGTCAATACTCATTTGATTATGTCTTAGGTTTTTAAACTCTGCACTTCTGTCCTGTCTATATGATGTAGGGAAGAATCTTTGATAAAATTCAAATCTAAAGGTCTTCCACAGAATCATTAAACTACGCCGTTCTAAGTTTTCCTTAGTTACCATCCACCAACTCTTTGCAATATCCTGTAACTGATTCCCAATCAATGTAATTCTGCACTCGTCTGTAAAGCCAAGGAATTCAAATAACATTTCTATATCTTCAAGCCAATTCTCACAATCTGCTGGCGTCTCAGTACCCTTTAAAATCGGTGGTTTGTACGACTAAAACTTCTTCATCTGTGTTTCTATCTGATTTTCTGATCTATCTATCTGAGTTTCTGGTATATCTGTCTGATCATACAAAGTACTACCCCTTTCTGGAATTCTCCGAGGCGATATATCTGAATATCAAACAAATCAGTACACAATCTATACAATCTGTCTCAGCCCTCCTCTGATCATATACCTCTGATCAAGACTCGGTTCTGATTCAGTCTTGAGGAAATACATGCTGCAATAAACTCATATGGCAATACAACATGTAATAAGAAAAACAATAACTCATGCTAGCACACATAATGTAAGTCAACATTATAACCAATCTCATGCTAGCACAGACATGCAAGGAAAGAAAATTCAATCTACCCCGCTCATTCTCTTCTATCTCAGCCTAAAGGATCTATCGCTAAAGGATCTATAGCTCTGATACCACCTGTTGTGGGGACCAGGACGCTAATCCTCTTCTTAATCATCGTTGGGATTTAATTATCAGTTCTGATAAACAGGGTCTAAAAATTTTTATTTTTAAAATGTAAATGCGGAAGGTAATGGAATCTAAATAATATACATCTCTGTATAACAACTACAATTCAGTAGAAAAGTACAATACTGTACAACCTCAGTCTAAGGTTTAGTTACTAAGTTCAAGTAATAAAACAAGTCTACAGTAAGTCCGGAATCACCACGTTATCTAGTCCAGCCTCTTTCTCATCTTGACCCTGATCTAGCCCCATCTGTTGTCATGCACACATACAAAACAAGACAACAGCCGGATAACTCCGGTGAGAATAAATCCCAGTATAAAACATGGTAAACATGCATATACATAAAGTAAATCATGAAATATTCTATCATGAATATAATTCAACTCAATAGATTTCATAATCTATTAAATTTAATCAAGATAAGCATGCAACTCGAATCAGATAAACATGCTACTCAAATCAAATCATAAAAACATGCTATCATGACTGAAAGCAATAACAATGGGTTTCATAGTCTATGAAACCACATCCATAAACGCATGCAGTTCTAGTCAAATCATGTCTAGACTCGACTCAACTATAACTCTAGGGATCCCGGTGTGAATAAGACGTCAATGGCTGTCACCTACCCTCCCACTCGGGGTGACTGTACGTCTTATTCCTAGACTTCGGTCTGAGCTGTATCAACGACTGCAATGGGAGTCAGGGCTGCTCCTAAGCTGAGATACACCGAACATCTAGATAGTTGACAATGGCTGTCAACGACTCTCCTATCTCAATGCAATGCATAACAATCTGTAAACAATGCATAATCATCTCAACATATAAATAAATCATATTCAAATCAGAATATAAAAGTAATCTAGTATGTGATTTTATTGGGAAACTCAAATAAGATCTTATTTGAGTTATATATTCCCGTATATCACATGAATTATACCTTTGTCGTCCCTGTCTGACGAAGACGATGACCTGTATTCAACTCTGTCCATCTCAAATCTGAAATGACAATATCGAATACAACGTATCAGTACATAACTCAATACACAATCTGTTTTGATCAATACTCAACTCAGTACCTAATCTGATCAATATCTGAACAAGATACAATTCAATTCATGTCATCGATATCACAATACAATCTGAATCATATCTGAATTTGATTAATCTAAATCAACTGATGTTTCGACGGCATACTAATACAATCTGAATAACCCCGTCAATCTGAACATCACAAATATAATACTTGAACTCGTAATCTGTGTCAACATAATTTCTACTCTGAATATTAACACAATTCTGATATAGAATCTCAGTCAATATCTTTCAAAAATCATAACAAATACATAAACAATCTGTTCTTCAGTCTGACTTCAATTCTACACTGTCTACGGTAGTAGAAACATCATATCTGATTCATATTTAATTCTGAAAATATCATAAATCCAAATCATCTCAAAACGTAACAAAACTTACGTCCTTGTGTAGCTCGTGTCGAGAGGAACACGATACTGCGTTCGGATCAAAATTCTGATGGCCGGATCTTGCACAACCAAATTTTTAATAAAGAAATAAGCTTGAGGATGATAGCCATGGAGGGTTTCGGTTTTCTTGGCTCAAAATTCTGAATTCCATGAGGAAATACACGTCCAAGTTTATGACAAAGACAAGTGTCCCACTCAAATTTTCATATTTGCACTTTAGTCCCTCAACTTTTCACTAATTGAAAATTGGCCCCCGCTCAATCTTTTTAATTCAATTCAATCCTAAATAATTCCATTTCAATCCTAAATAATTGCAAACATCTTGGAATATAATTCAACACTCCAAAAGTTTCCAATTACATACCCTCGGATTAAAATAATATCATCTTTATTATCTCGGGCCTTACAATTTGTCAACCTCAAACGGATGGACAAACTGAAGTTGTCACTAGAACTTTGGGAACACTTTTGCGTGCTATTCTTAAAAATAACTTGGATTGACATTTCTAGGGACTTTATTTTGGGGTTGCCTAGGACTAAGAAGGGGGGATTCTATTTCTGTTGTTATGGATAGATTCTCTAAGATGGCACATTTTATAGCTTGTCATAAAACTGATGATGCTTCAAACATTGCGGATTTGTTCTTTAGAGAAGTCGTTAGGTTGCATGACATGCCTAGGACTATTATTTCTGGTCGCGATGTTAAATTCTCGAGTTACTTTTGGAAGACTTTATGGGCTAAACTTGGCACAAAATTGTTGTTTTCTACAACTTGTCTTCCTCAAACGGATGGACAAACTGAAGTTGTCACTAGAACTTTGGTAACACTTTTGAGTGCTATTCTTAAAAAGAACTTGGATTGACACTTCTATGGACTTTATTTTGGGGTTGCCTATGACTAAGAAGGGGAGGGATTCTATTTTTGTTGTTGTGGATAGATTGTCTAAAATGGCACATTTTATAGCTTTTCATAAAACCGATGATGCTTCAAACATTGCGGATTTGTTCTTTAGAGAAAACGTTAGGTTGCATGACATGCCTAGGACTATTGTTTCTGGTCGCGATGTTAAATTCTCGAGTTACTTTTGGAAGACTTTATGGGCTAAACTTGGCACAAAATTGTTGTTTTCCACTACTTCTCATCCTCAAATGGATGGACAAACTGAAATTGTCAATAGAACTTTGTGAACACTTTTACGTGCTATTCTTAAAAAGAACTTGGATTAACATTTCTATGGATTTTATTTTGGGTTGTCTAGGACTAAGAAGGGGAGGGATTCTATTTTTGTTGTTGTGGATAGATTCTCTAAGATGGCACATTTTATAGCTTGTCATAAAACCGATGACGCTTCAAACATTGCGGATTTGTTCTTTAGAGAAATCGTTAGGTTGCATGGCATGCCTAGGACTATTGATTCTGGTCGCGATGTTAAATTCTTGAGTTACTTTTGGAATACTTTATGGGCTAAACTTGGCACAAAATTATTGTTTTCTAATACTTGTCATCCTCAAACTGATGGACAAACTGAAGTTGTCAATAGAACGTTGGGAACACTTTTGCGTGCTATTCTTAAAAAGAACTTGGATTGACATTTCTATGAACTTTATTTTGGGGTTGCCTAGGACTAAGAAGGGGAGGGATTCTATTTTTGTTGTTGTGGATAGATTCTCTAAGATGGCCCATTTTATAGCTTGTCATAAAACCGATGATGCTTCAAAATTGCGGATTTGTTCTTTAGAAAAGTCGTTAGGTTGAATGGCATACCTAGGACTATTGATTCTTGTCTCGATGTTAAATTCTTGAGTTACTTTTGGAATACTTTATGGGCTAAACTTGGCACAAAATTGTTGTTTCCCACTACTTTTCATCCTCAAACGGATGGACAAACTGAAGTTGTCACTAGAACTTTGGGAACACTTTTGCGTGCTATTCTTAAAAAGAACTTGGATTGACATTTCTAGGGACTTTATTTTGGGGTTGCCTAGGACTAAGAAGGGGAGGGATTCTATTTTTGTTGTTGTGGATAGATTCTCTAAGATGGCACATTTTATAGCTTGTCATAAAACCGATGATGCTTCAAACATTGCGGATTTGTTCTTTAGAGAAGTCGTTAGGTTGCATGGCATGCCTAGGACTATTGTTTCTGGTCGTGATGGTAAATTCTTGAGTTACTTTTGGAAGACTTTATGGGCTAAACTTGGCACAAAATTGTTGTTTTCTACTACTTGTCTTCCTCAAATGGATGGACAAACTGAAGTTGTCACTAGAACTTTGGGAACACTTTTGCGTGCTATTCTTAAAAAGAACTTGGATTGACACTTCTATGGACTTTATTTTGGGGTTGCCTAGGACTAAGAAGGGGAGGGATTCTATTTTTGTTGTTGTGGATAGATTGTCTAAAATGGCACATTTTATAGCTTTTCATAAAACCGATGATGCTTCAAACATTGCGGATTTGTTCTTTAGAGAAATCGTTAGGTTGCATGACATGCCTAGGACTATTGTTTCTGGTCGCGATGTTAAATTCTCGAGTTACTTTTGGAAGATTTTATGGGCTAAACTTGGCACAAAATTGTTGTTTTCCACTACTTCTCATCCTCAAATGGATGGACAAACTGAAGTTGTCAATAGAACTTTGGGAACACTTTTATGTGCTATTCTTAAAAAGATGTACGAGCCTGGTGAACGGTACGGTTTAAGTTTTCGTATATTATGGATTTATTGATTAAGTTTAAGTATAGTTTGGATGTTAAGAGTTTCGATTTAGGATTTATAGTAAGGTTGGTTATAGATGACGGGTGGTGCAGTTGTAGCGGCGTTACGATTAAATTCATGATAATTCGTATGTTGAGCCAATTGGTATGAGGCCAATTGGAGTGATTAGATAAGACATAAAGGTGTAACTTTCTTATTTTGAGTTTTGTTCAAATCATTGTGGAAGATAAGCCAAAAGAGCCCCGAAGTGTGTCGTGTGTTTCGTCGTTCCTCCAGTGACACATGTTGGGCGAATGGGCATAACTTTTTACTCAGACCTCCAAATGATCTGAAATTTTGGGGGATTCAAGATAAGACATAGAGCTACAACTTTGTAGTTTACCACTTTTTCTAATTCGGACTGGAAGAGGGGTTTCTGAAGCGATCTTTAACGAGGCAGTGCGCAGAGTGGCGCCCGAGCGGTAATGTTTGGCTGCCCGAGCGCCACCACTTCTCGTTTTTTTGGTTTCGGGCAGAAACGTTGGCGCCCGAGCGGTAATTTTCGACCGCCCGAGGGCCGGGCACAGTATAAGCGTGTTTTGGCGATTTTTAGTGTTTAAATAGAAGAGTTGGTCACACTTTTCTCATTCTTTCTCCTCTTTTTCGTTTTTCTCTCCTTGGGAGACTAGGGTTCCAATTTCTTTTCAATTCCTTTCTTTGATTCAAGCTCTTGGTGGATTATTGTTGAGGGAACTAAGTTATTTTGGGATCAAGGAAGCTAAGGTAAGCTTTTGGTTTGGTTATTTCTTGGTTTGGTGTTGAGAGATTTCTTGGGTTTGTGGATTGTGTTGGTATATTGGATTTATTGATATTGTTGTTAGATTATTGGGTTATTGATGGTGTTATTTATGGGTTATTGTTGTAGGATTGCTATCAAAGAGATTAGAATCAAGAGATTTCAAGTGTAGTAAGTGGGATTTCATTCCTTGTGCTCACATGATAGTATATGTATTGTGTTTCAATGGTTTTAACATGTTATTCCCTTCCATTTGATTCATATTATGTATTGATATACTTGTTGGTATATTAGAGGCAATTGAATGTCTCAATTGTGTAAAAAGGGAATACAAGATAATAGTGTATTCAAAGTGTTTGATAAAATGCCAAAGAGAGATTTCAAATGATTTATGGATTGATAGATACATAATCAGAGATTGCATGCAATTAGTTGATCAACGCCCATAGGCTTATATCCCTCAGAGTTGTCGATTTATATCGATGGGATACGAGCACCACAGACAGAGTTACTATTGATATCAATCCAACAAGAGTAAAGTGAAATACCATATCATTGTTATGCTATTGCTATGATATTTATGTTTCAGAGTTGATGGTATTTAATGATTTCAAAGCTATGTTTTCAGAGTATGATATGATCATTGCTATGTAAGAGTTCCACTTGCTGAGTTTTATACTCATTTCAGTTATTTTCATGTGATGCAGATAAGAGCGACGGACCAGGACGTTGACGGTGGATTGGAGTCATATGCATACGAAGTTGGAAGGATGAAGGATTATTTTTCAAGTATTTTTGGACATGATCATATGAATGATAGTTTGTATTATTGTGTTATCATTTAAATGATCATGTATTTACTTTTAAGGATTTTATGGTAATGCATTTTGAAATGTCCTTCCATTTTGTAAGAAAAATTTTAAAATCCGCTGTGTTATTTATTAAATTGGGTCGAGGTGTCACAAAAGAACTTGGATTAACATTTCTATGGATTTTATTTTGGGTTGTCTAGGACTAAGAAGGGGAGGGATTCTATTTTTGTTGTTGTGGATAGATTCTCTAAGATGGCACATTTTATAGCTTGCCATAAAACCGATGACGCTTCAAACATTGCGGATTTGTTCTTCAGAGAAGTCGTTAGGTTGCATGGCATGCCTATGACTATTGATTCTGGTCGCGATGTTAAATTCTTGGGTTACTTTTGGAATACTTTATGGGCTAAACTTGGCACAAAATTATTGTTTTCTACTACTTGTCATCCTCAAACTGATGGACAAACTGAAGTTGTCAATAGAACGTTGGGAACACATTTGCGTGCTATTCTTAAAAAGAACTAGGATTGA